>NC_056732.1:191654328-191666828 GCF_019279795.1 Protopterus annectens
GATGTGCCTCACCTTAGAAGTACCTTGGGAGAACATCTATCCTGTAAGCTCTGCAGTGCATGTGATAAATACATAGCACTGTAGTAACAATACATAGCTAGGTAGGGGTTTGGATGTCAGTGCTGGTAAGTGTGTGTGTGTATATGTCATTCATCAGTATCCTGTGTGGGTGTCAGTGTGATTGTATAATAACAGGACCCATTGGGGGGTGAGTTTTGCTAAATTATTATATTAAGTACCTAGTATATGTCCCAATGTCCACATTACAAGGCCAACAGTTGTCAAACACCATAGGGGTTGGTGTAGACAATCCACAGCCCTAAATGTTTAGTGCCATGTACAATGACTATGTGACAGTATGGATTAGTGAACAATACAAGCAACCCTTCTAATACTCACAGTGACCACTCTCCACCCATGGATCATACACAAACACACTTGGCTAGGTAGCAACCACTATATCGGTAGTTCTCCTGCAAATTGCTTCACAGATAGTGCCCATGGTGTGATTGCAGTGGACTACATGCCTGTTGACTACAACAGTGAAACTGACATCAGAAACTACTTTGATGTGTTACATCTCATGACTGAGTGTGTGTTATCCAGCAAGTAAAAGGACATGGCACCTTGTTCCATCCCCTCAGTAGCCCAATCAATGTGTACAGTGGCCCTATTGCCATGTTCCCCACTGGACACCTGCAACAATTATCTAGTCTGCAAACGTACCCCACAAAGGGAATACCATGCCTTATACACATGCCTTGTATGGACAGATGCCAATAACTCCAATGAATCCCTGTATCATACTGTCTATGTAGCTGCAATCACTACGTCAGTTACTTAACCGGATCTCAACAAACAAGGTCAGAAATGCTACTTCTGAAGATAGCAATCTGTCCACACATCATGCCCCAGAGACCTCAAGTACACTTCCACACTTCAAAGAATATGCATGTGGGACATGTGCACAACCCTGACACTGTCCATGTTATGGAATAAAAATTACATACATGTGAAGCAGTGCACATCACTGGATACCCACAATGGAACTATGGATGCGTGGATGGGGAAAACAATACCAACCCCTGGGGACCACTCCAGTGACTATACTCCTGAGCCACACAGGGGACTATTTTCATCTTGCCTGATGCTACGGTATTCCCTTGGACTAGCGTTGTAGAGCCTTCAGGCCCATTCACCTACTATACACCTATGAAGCAATGAACTTATGGATCTCAGTACTGACAAATGTGTGTGTGTGTGTGTGTGTGTGTGTGTGTGTGTGTGTGTGTGTGTGTGTGTGTGTGTGTAGTAATCTCAGTGTGTTTTGTTGATGAATATCCCGTGGCAGTGGTTATTAGCAATCTAAGGTGTGCCCAAACCACAACATGTACCATTCTCCATTCTACAACAGATGTTGTAAATCAACATATACCTATGTGCAATCCTCAGCCCTATAATCTGTGAGGCATATGCAATCACTGTGTTACAGACCAGGGATTTCCGTGCATATACTGTACCCTGCCTATGACATGGCGGATGTGTTACTACACTGCCATACCCTGTGATCTTGCTGCAGGGCCACAACCTGGTGACACCACAGATGCCTAGAACAGAAATGGGATACAGCATGTGAGAACACATTCACTCAGCACTTCACTTGTGGGGTGAGAGAGAGGGGTAAAGCTGGCACTGAATCTGTTGCCAAGACTGTGGCCAATATCTGTTGTCTCAGGATAGGTATTAGCATTGTGCAGTAACTTGCAGCACTTGTGTTTAATGCTGTGGAGGTTGTTGATGTAACTATCAAAGGCTGTTTTGACTGTCGTCAGTGTCTGCTGCATCAGTGCCATCCTAGATGCCTGTAGGTGATTCCATGAGGGATCCAAAGTTGTGTTTGAGGCTAATAAGGGAGTTCAACAGTCATGGGACACCACTTTTCTCTGCAACAATGTCCTCCTTCTGATGTATACTTTAGTAATGGCAGGGGACCATCACATTGTCTCCCAGTGTTTAGAGGACAGTGTCTGGGTTCGGTTGGCTCTGGCTAGTACCATGCATTCATATACCTGTTTGTACAGTGCCTATGTATATGATTTCACAGTCATGCAGCTATTTTCTATTGCCAGGGGGGCAGTGAAGACATCTAATCCTGTTTTTCATGGCTGCAAAGACAGCTTTGGAGAGGTTTTGCAAGGTGGTTACCTTTGTGGGGCTGTGGCTGACATATTGAGTTCCATGTTGATTACAGCCTGTGTGAATCTCACCGTGCAGGGATTGACATCTGTGGATGAGCAACAGTCCCATATTTAAGTAGTCAGCACAGGTCAAGGTTGTTGCATCCTCTACTGGGGGTCAGTATAAGCTGGTCCAGGGCAATAGAAATGATGAATTCCATAAGTGTTGGGCCACTGAACTGGCACTTGGCCACATTCCCCAGATAATGGAAGGGTAGATGAAGACTCATACTATGTCAGTGTTGCATTGGATCATCATGGATGGCAGGGTGTTGAGGAATGTGCATTGACAGTCTAGGGACATAGATGTGGATCCATAGCAGGCTATTGTCTGGATTGCACAATTACCCCAAGGATGTGTATCAGAAGTATCTCCAATGCATTATGATGGGATACTAGTCTGGAGGTGTTCCTAGCCATGATGAATATGGAGACAACACCACCTGAGGAGTTGTGGTGTGGTCCATGTTTGGGGGCTGACAGCTGTGGAATGTGTCACAGCCTGATACTGTAGGCCTGCTGTCTGCTCCTGTGAACCACCTCTCCATTACAGCAGACATGTGTCCTCCACTCTGACTGCTATGACTGACAGCATCCTGACAGATATCTACTGTTGAGTAGCATGACCCTCAGATTGCATTACATGTGTAGCTGTTATGGTGGGAATAACATTAGGAACATTGCCTAATAAGGCATCATAGGGGTGGCAAAACACTTAGCCAGTACCGTGAAACCCAGCAGTGACAGATGTAGGACATCTGTGGCAAGTCATTGGGTTGTGTCAATCATGTCATTCCAAGCAGACAGGTACTGTATTTCCTGAGAATGACACATGACATGGAAGCCAATGTTGCAGTCAATCTGTTGATAGTACCACAGCATCATTCTGGGTGACGGTGGCACACTGCCCAGGGCTACTGTCCCACCTGTCTGGACCACATAATCAGAGAGTTCAACCATGTCTCTTGCCATGTAGTCTAGGGAGGTGTGTCCCAAGTTATTCACACTCACATGGACGCAGAGTGATACTTGTAGTTGTTATGGAGTGCCATGACTGGCTGTGTCATGTGTTGGATGCTAGTATGTGATAGATATTTGTCTGTTACCTGCTGCATATTCAACTTAGTGAGTGGGATATGTGTGTGCCTCAGTATTGAGTTGCCCATGATCAATGTATTGTGCAAGGTGGTTAGCCTTAGGAGCTGAGGTTGAGGGGCACACTGTGTAGGTTAAATATCTGTCCCTTGGCGTGTTCTATGTCACAGAGTCTGAGTGGGTGTCTGTCTTGCTGGTCTGTGCTGTTTTGGTGAATGTCCATTGAGTGTCTCTGGGAAGATGGTTATGTGGCTTTTCACTGTATGTCATGGCTGTCAAAGTGGGTGTCATGGTGAGCTACATGTTCCACATGGTGTGATGCAGGTGTTGATCATATCCTCATGGCCGGCTAGTCCAGTCTTTGTTGGATAGGGCATATGTCCACACTGTGTGATAAATGGGTAACCCTCACAGGTCTGAGTGTCTGATGTCTAGAAGGGAAGGTTGTCTGTGTACATGAGGCAGTTGCAACAGTGCCTCAGAATGGACAAGTGTTCCAGGTTAATGGGTGAAAGCACAGATAACTGCCCTAGAAACATGCCAGGAGGGGTGCACATAACTAGTAAGTACTGGGTCTACATCTGTGATGAACGAGTACTGCTGATGGCTCCCATGTGTGCTACATGTCTTGATACAATAACCTGGTGAAGTGCCAAGCCATAATGCTAGTTGAAGTGCAAGACAGGAAGAACTAGCATGATGTGCAGGTGGAACAGAAGGCAGACTGTCTGCCACCTGTAATACTTTACCACAGCTGTGCAGTTACCAGCAGCTTTATCCATGTGAAAATTCAGTAAGCTCTGTAGCATTTGCAGTAACTGCATAACACTATACTAGACATGCCTAGATAGGCAGGAGTTCTAATCCCAAAACTGGCAAGTGTGTGTGAATCGTCTACTATTTGGCTTATACCATTTTTGACCTGTGTACTATCCTTCACAATTCCCTTCACTCCAATTTAGGAGTCCTGTTGATGTCATCCACCTTAGATGTACCTTTGGAAGAGATAGAAATGTAGAAGATCTGTGGTGCATCTGATAACTGCGTAGCACTATAGTAGGAAAACCTAAATAGGCATGAGTTCTAATGCTGGCAAGATTATATCTTGTGTGGCTTACACCATTTTGATGTGTATAACATACATGGCTGGTGTTATGCTGTATGTGAACCATGGCTTTTGCTGTAGTAGGCAACTGTGGGTCTATGTTGGGATATCCTTGGTATGTGAGCTGAGTGTTATTTGCAGTTAATCCAAGAGTCCGTAATTGATGGCAGGTTTGTATACAATATGATATACTGCTGTGATTTTGTCACATGGTGCTGCACCACAGTATGAGCTTCATCCTGTGCACACATGCATCTAGATTTGTTTGTTTGTCAGTCACATTGTATAGATTATAGGTCACAGGTACGGTTGGATATATGTTTGGTCTTCTGTATTATGCTCACATTGTCATATATCAGAAATACCTAGCATTCTAACAGGTGTGTACACCTTTCACATAGGTTCATAGGAGGTTACTAGGCTATTGGCCCTAGGGCTTTTATAAGCCTAACCATGTTATACCCTTGTTCCCTTATTGACCAAGTTGCATGGTCTATATTTGCAGCATGAATCTATGATCAGCACTGACTGCCCTCATTCAAGAGGGACATAGGTGACATCCTTGGGATAAATTTATGGTCTCCTATCCAGTTGTCTAAGTTAAGCTTAAATAGGGTCATTGAGGAGCTCTGTTTTAACTGAATTGGGAGTTTGTTCCACAGGAAAGGCAATCTCTGGGAAGACATATCTGTTTCCCCATCATGGCCTGTTAATGTCGCAGGCTAAGTTAAGAACCCTCGAGTGAGTGAACCTTGTCTCATTTGACTTGCAGATGTGCAGCATTTCCATTAGGGCAGGTTCTGGGACTGCTCTATAGGCCAGGCACAAGTTGCCTCTCAGCAGCCTATAAGATACAGAATACAGTGACGGGACCATCAGTCTGTTCATGTAGGTCATGTTTAAAGGCCCTGAATTTTCTTGGTGAGAAACCTCTGAGGTCTCTCCAATTGCTGCAGGTGTCTGGTGAGGTACATACAGAAGGGAGCGCTGTACTCTATTAATGGTCTGATGAGAGCTGAGGGATGAGTACAGGGAATTCATAACATCCTTAGCTCTGGATGCGATGCCCTTACTTATGAGATATCCAACACAGAAGGACTTCCTTACCACTGTGGTCACATGATGATCGAAGTTAAGGTTGCTATCAACCTGTGTTCCCAAATCTCTCACCACAGAGTTTGAGCTAAGGGGGGTACTGTTAATATTGTAATTTGCATGGACTTCCCCTTTGCCAAAAGGGATGATAATGCATTTTTTGTATTTAGTTTAAGTCCATGGCTTTGACACCAATCATTTTAATTAATTTATTTATTTATTTGACATTTGTTTACCGGGAAAGTCTGACTGGATATGAGCCCATTATCAGCGGAGGCTCAGGAAGAAAAATTCCACAGTACACATTAAACAGAAATTAAAAAAATTGAACGATGGTTACAAATATTAAGACAATAACAAAGTAGTACAATTTGTGAATACAGTAAAAGAAAATAAGCAAAATATAAGGCAAGCAATAAAGTTGACCATACATTATATACAAGATAGAAGAGAGTTCCTAATATGTATGTGACATAATGGTGCATAAAAAATATATAACAGAATAAGTAATAGGTCACAGAAGCCATATAACTATTTCTGGCAGGAGAACTAGGTAGTAAGTTTCAGTCATAAATTCTGGGATAAATAAAGGTTAGTGTAAGAATATAAAGAAAGGATATTAGAAGGTTAAGGAATTAAAGAGAGGTGAGGCTAGAAAGTAGGTAATGCAAAAAGGGAAGTAGGATATATCAAGAGAAACTCTATTAAGAGTGGGGAAGAAGGGAATACAAAGAGTACTAAGATGGCAAGGAGCATGGGCAGATCCAATTATTGGTTAGGTGTTCATTTTACCTAGACTTGATGGAATCGTAGTGGGGTATAAGTCTGATTGCTTCTGGAATGCTATTCCATGATTTGGCAAGTGAGAGTAGAGACTAATCCCATTAGATTTTTGAGGTTTGGAAATAGATAGTAGATACTTGTGAAAGGAGTGCAGGTCATGAGATGGAATATAGTGTTGAAGTAGCGATGATGTAGTTTGCCGAAATGAGGAGTTGTACAGTATATGCACTGTATAACAGCAATGTCTACAATATGTCCCTACTCCTGGCCCTTTGTTCCCGCATTTTTCCAATCTTTATGCAGTTGTCCTGCAATGACAGGTTTATGAGTTAGGTATGCTACAGATATATGCCATCACATGCAAATAGGCCCCTGTGATATCCACTGTGATATTAGGCAGTGAACCCCACTACAAGTGATCATGCAGATATTTCCAGATGGCTGTGTGTAAAACCTTAACATGCCTGGGGTACTGGTGAGCCAAAACAGTAAAATCTCATACTCACCGGCTTCAGGCTGCTGTACCTCGTGTAGAGTTGAGGGACCTAGGTAGTAGGGAGGGAGAGGTATTGTTAGCTGATTCACAATATGCATTTGTCCACAATTAATGCTACATTTATGCACAGGTACAGTATAACCTATGATATTACAACATTTTCTGTCCTTCACCATAGATGTGCACTTGTGTGCATAACTAAACCCTACCCACTGATTTTATTAATTTATCTATTATACAGTTTGTTTACCAAGATAGTCCATTTGTCCAAGAAGAACTTGCTTCCAATGGAGTCCTGTGGAGAAAATCTCCATGAACAACAATATAATATGAAGACAATGCATTTATTGTTATGCAATAGTATTGAAGAATGATGGTATTACATAACATTATAAAAAATCTGCAACTGCAGTGAAAATATGGTTACAAATGTAAAAGGTAAAATTACACACATATATAAGTCAACTAGAATAAGAAAACCCTGTTGCTGCATATTTCTGTTACATTTGTTAGAATGTAAAATAACACAGGGCTGACATTACAGTTTTACATGAAATCTTAGCATAGCTAAAGTAGAATGGGTGATAAGAGGTGAAATTGTTGAATCTAAGAAGGGCGGGATAATAACAAAAAAGAAAAAAAGTAGACCAAGAGTAGGAGTAAACAAGACAGATGAAGATGGTGGTAGTCACAGAAGCTCAGCATGATGAAGAGAAAAGAGAAGTAAAGGAGTGTGAGAAATGGGGAAAAACAGACGAGTCATGTGTGATGAGAGCAGGAACATTCCCAGAGGCTTTTAAGATGGAAATGAAGCAAGGTTTTAAAGGTAGAGTGCTTGTCTGTAGTACCAATAAGAGGTGGCAGGGATTTCCAGAGGTGAGCTAGGGAAAAGAATAGTAGGTGTCTGCCTGGAGGATGAGCAGGCTTGAGCAGTTAATAAAAATTATGGTTATTGGATCTTAGACATCTGTTGGGTATCTGCATTTTGACGAGGGATGCAAGGGAGGAGTAAATAGAGGATTACAGATGAGTTTATGGGCATGAGTACGTTGAATTTAGGTAAGATGATTGGTAAGTGTAAGCAAATTTAGTTTGTGTAGGGCATTGTATTGGTGATATTTGGATTTATAGCTGGTAACAAATATATATTTTCTCATAACAGGAGGATAGCATTGTTTTTAGAGAAGATTGAAGGTTGGTAAGAAGTGGGACACCATACAGGATACAATGAATGAGGAAGGAGTTAGACAGTACCATTTTAGTAGTGGGAATGATATAGCGGTTATGCTGGTAGTATTTTCTCCCTGACATATGCATCTGAAGACACTATAAAACACAGTTGTAATGCAATCTCAGTACATTGATGTGCACTTTTGGCTTACCCAGATGCTTCTCTCCTTTTGCCTGGGTGCCACCCACCTCCACAACTGAAAGTTCTTGTGTCAGTCTTCTTGTGGGGGCTACCCCAAGGTTGGCCAAGAGCTCCTCCACTGCCATAAGAGGGGGCTGTGTAGCTGGCCCCCTACCGGTAGTGGAACGGTCCCTCGCTACAGCAGCAGCCTGTTACCAGGTAAGCCGAATCAGATCAGTTGCTCTATGATGTACCTGATCATACTTGCGGCCATGATGGCCCAAGTTGTTCACACTTTGGACAATTTCATCCCACAGTGCAGTCCACTCCCACTGGTTTTGGTGACCCCGACCAAAAAGGATGGTATAGTTCTGTAGAATGGCCGAAGTCTCCTGCTCATTGTACTCCGGCTGCCTCGGCATAGCACCTGGATGACATAAACAGGGAAGCACATCACAGGACCTCAGACATTGCACAGACTTCTTTACAGAGACATCACATGACTAATTATCAACAGTGTACACTATATACAAAAACATAAGACGCAGCACTGTATGAACATGCATTGTACTCCTGGTCCTGTTGTGTCATATTCCCCCCATGAAGGCCAGTACATTTCATAAACCACCATTTACATTTGTGTAGAAGGGTGACAGTGTCTGTGTTCCTTGAAGATGAGCTGTCAAAGCTGCTCAGTCTTGGCTTGCATACAGTATGTAATGGAGCTGGAAGCATATGTCTGAGTTCATGTAGGATGCAGACTGGAATGTTATCGGTCCCCAAGGGGACTTGCTATTTTTACATTTAAGTGGGCGGTTTACACCTGATCCATGATGATGAGGGTAGTGGTGCGAGTGGTGTGCATATCCACCTATATTGATGTTGAGCCAGGGTGGTGATGTTTGACCTAAACGTGTCTGCAGCAGGTTGGCTGTAGTGATGGTGTGTGTGTATGTGCTATGATTGACCTCCATTACAGGGTGGTCTGGGTTGTTGTCTATGAGACTTCAGACATATGTGAAGATGGCCTTGTGGTTGCCCTCAGTGGATGTGTCCAATTAATACTCATAGTCAGCCTTACAGTAATCCACCTGTGACCTACTATGGTTGTCCAGACAAAGGATGACATGCTGGCCAGTTGGTGCCTGCTCCTACTATCCTCTCTACAGTCAATATAGCATCACATGATATGCTTTGTGCACTACTGCTGTCCAGCAAAGGGGTTTACTCTACTTTGGTTGACAATTTGTTGACAGTTTGTACAAATTAGGTATTGCTTAGGCCATACAGCTATGTGGGTGGTCATATCAATGTTTGTAGTAGGCATGGACACAAGGTCATAACACAGTTGGACACCTCTCTATTTCCTACAAGATACTCCCGCTTATGGTAGTATCCATGTCTATGTAAGGGCAATGCAACAACCATTAGCTGTGGAAGTGTAACTGTTGGATGCACACACATTAACATTACACACGTGTACAACATGTACAGCTCAGTTACATGCTGTTTTGCATCCCATGTCAGGTGTTATGAGACAGCCAGGTACACCTACCCATACATGCATACATCTGCACAGGTAATAACTACTAGACATTTCTGTTCTATGTCAGTATGGCACACTGTCATAACACTTTTGTTGCTCAGTCATACCTGTCAACCTGGTAGGGGGCAACATGTGGAGGATGCCATACATACATGGTGGGCTATGGACCAACATTAGTGACACTGTCTTCACATTGCTGTAAGACAGGTACATCATTTGATATTTGGGTAGCCTTTTCATTCACAGTCATACCCTGTAAGTTGTGCAATGGTCCCATGGCAGGCAGAGAGAGAGGAATGGCTAGGAGTGTGGCAGTGAGTTTTAGGGATATTTACACATTCATACAGGGAAAGAGGTTGGCAAAGGAGAAATGGGATAGTCAGACAGATGAAGCAACTATACAGGAGTATAAGGGGATGGGGTGCATGGCAAAGAGAGTGGTGGCAAAGGCTAGGGATGGTGCGTCTGAATGGTTGTGTGTAAAGTTGGATATCAAGGATGGAGAATAGGACCTGTACCAATTGGCTAGACAGACGCACATAGATAGGAGGGATGTGCAGTAAATAAGGGTGATTAAGGATAATTGGGAAATGTACTCACAAGCGCAGAGAGTGTGAACAGGAGATGGAAACAGTACTTTTGCATGAGGAGAATATGAGAGAGAGAGAGGGGAATTTGCTTGATGTGGGTTTGGTGAATCAGGAAGTGCAACAGATTATCAAGGAGGAAGTAAGTATTGCTATGAAGGGGTGTAGCATTGGTAAGACTGTTGGTCCGCAAGACATACCTGTGGACATGTGGAATTGTTTAGGAGAAATGGCAGTGGTGTTGTCAACCACATTGTTTACTGGGATCTTGGAAAGTGAAAGGATGCACGAGGAGTGGGGAAAATGTGTTTGTGTACTGATCATGAGAATAATGGTGGTGTGCACAGCTGTAGTAACTACAGAGGGATAACATTGATTAGTCACAGCATGAGGTAATGGTAAAGGGTGGTGGAAGCTAAGTTAAGAAAGGTGGTGAGGATTACTGATCAGCAGTATGGTTTCATGCCAGGAAAGATCAGTACAGATGTGACACTTACTATGAATGTGTTGATGGAGACATACAGATGAGTTCAAAAGTAGCTGCATTGTGTCTTTGTGGACTGACATGCATCATATGGCAGGATGCATAGAGGGGAGTTGTGGTATTGTATGAGGAGGTCAGTAGCGGCAGATGAAACTGTAAGAATGCTACAGGATATGCACAAGGCTACTGTGACAGCAGTGAGTTCTGGTCTGGGAGTGAAAGGTGCATTTACAGTGGAGGTAGAAGTACATCAGGGAGCAGCTATGAGTCCTTTTTCATGTGCAGTGGTGATGGACAGCTTGACATACATGATCAGACAAGGGTCCCTGTTGACTGTCCTGTTTGCAGATGACATTGTGTTCTGTAGTGAGAGTTGGGAACAGGCTGAAAAGACCCTGGAGAGGTTGACTCATGGTCTTGATAAAGTCAGAATGTTAGTCATCAGGACTAAGACAGAATATATGTGTGTGAATGGAAGGGAGGATGGAGGGATGGTGAGGATGCAGGGAGTACAATTTGCAAAGGTAGATAAAATTAAATACTTGTGAACAACAGTTCAGAGTAATGGGGAATGTGAGGGAGAGGTAAAGAAGAGAGTGCAGGCAGGATGCAGGTGGTAGAGGGGAGTGCAGGTGTGATTTGTGGCAGACAAGTATCATTAAGAGTGACAGTGAAGGTCTACAAGAGGGTGGGGAGCCCAGTTGTGTTATATGGGTTGTAGATAGTGGCATTGAAAAATAAGGTAGGAGTCAGAGGTGGATGTGGCACAATTAGTGACATTAAGATTTGCACTGGGTGTGATGAGGGTGTACAGGGGTAGGAATATGTATGTTAGGTGGTCAGCCCAGGTTGGATGGCTTGGGGCCAAAGGCAGAAATTGGCAGGATTATATTTGCTTGGACATGTGATGAGTAGGTATGCTGAGTATATTTGTGAAAGTATGAGTCTGCTGAGTAAGAGTAAAAGGGGAAGACCTGAGATAAGGTGTATGTATGTGCTGATAGTGGACATACAGCTGGTTGTTGTGAAAGAGCAAGATGCAGAGGACTGGAAGACATGCAGTCAGATAATCTGCTGGGGCAACTCCTAACAGGAGCAGCCAAATGAAATGTAAGGAGATGTAATTAGGGTTGCCACCTTTTCACATGCCGAAAGTGGGACATTTTTGGTACAAACTTCATATTTTGCAGGCCAAAACATACCCACAGCCAGTACAAAGGACATAACTTCACTTTTTTGCCTAAATAAAAGCTTATTCTTGTAGTATTTTAGTTGCTTATTCTGTTTCTTATAACATTTAGGTGTTTCAGATACAGAATAACGGTTTTATGCAACTGTTACATAAAATATAGGAAATAATTTTGCCCTAAAATCTCAGGACATTTGCCATTTTTACAATTTTTTGCAGGACACAACTGCCCAAAGATGGACTGTCCCTCGCAAAGTGGGAAAGGTGGTAACCCTAGATGTAATATCAGTGTTCACAGGTTGCCAAATCTTTGCAAGACATACCACAACTGTTTTAGTACATACCTACAGACCTGAGGCACACATATGGTCAGTGTGCATAACACTGGACAGTTGAATGGCATGAGCTCATTATATCATATGCAGTTCAATACACACAGGTTTGATACTTTATCCCATGGGGGTTAAATGAGGAGTGTAATTTGAGGCTGTGCATTCAATTATGCAATTAGGTGTTAATTGCTTCTTGTGAT
>NC_056732.1:191669328-191771828 GCF_019279795.1 Protopterus annectens
AGGGGTGTTTGGTAATTGGAAGCCCACAAGCCTACAAATGGATACAGTGGGACTGAGGTCCCCATCCATGGGCAGTCACCATTGCACCTTCACAACCTCAAAGGTGGCTGTGCTGGGGGCTGAGCAGGAGGGGCAGGCTGACCCTCTAATTGCACCACATAGCCCTCAAGCTGGCATAGCAGACCTCCCATTTCCTTGTGAAGCTCACTACACACCAGACCCTGGACCTGCCTTTGGGTGACAGGATCCTGTCCATGCCTGCACTCGGGGGGGGCAAGCCCCATCCCCTGAGGCAGTTCCACCTGAAGGTGGTACAGGACCAGATTAGGAGGAGGTCCTGGGGTGCATCCCAGATGTCCAGGGGCCCAGTGCCATGGCCAGATGAGGAGGAAGAAGCAGATCCGCTGGGATCGGCCTTCCCTGACATGCTATGGTGTTACAGTTTTAGAACAGATGTTGGTTTTTAATGGTAAACACATTCCAGGATTAGTTATAACAGCATGCATGAGTATTCCCATTAACCCAAAACAAAAGATTTGGAACATTGGCATAGCAAACAGAACATATGCATATATGGAACCACAGTGGGCATTGCACCGGCATGCAGGTTACATTAATAGCAACAGGCCACCATTGACAGTATTTGAACAGGGAACATTAATTGGAATACATTTCAACATTTGTAGAACAACAGGACACATGTCTCAACAGAAAGTTTGGTGGAAAACATACCCATTCATTTATGTATTTAGATTATTGGTGAAGATAAGGTGAGGAGAGAGAGAGATGTTAGTTAACAAATGTAGATTCTTACAGTGGTCGCAGCTTTAATGATCATTGCTCTACTCATTAGTATACAGGTATTATTACAACTATGGTGTTGGGTTGGGCAGTGGTATGTTTGTACATAATATAATTACAGCCGTCTTATAGCTACTTTATACTTTCTCTCACCTGGAAGACCTGTGGAGGGAAAGTTTGTTAATACAACATGACTGTTTCAACCCATTTTCACATAGTCAGGGTTACATAGGTGCACTCATACTGAGTGTGTGTGTGTGTGTGTGTGTGTGTGTGTGTGTGTGTGTGTGTGTGTGTGTGTGTGTGTGTGTGTGTGTGTGTGTGTGTGTGTGTGTGTGTGTGTGTCTGTGTGTGTGTGTGTGTGTGTGTGTGTGTGTGTGTGTGTGTGTGTGTGTGTGTGTGTGTGTGTGTGTGTGTGTGTGCTACTGACATACTCTGCCTTGATTTGTATTGAGTCACCCTGGTTGTTGGTAGCAGGGACCAGTAGCTGTGACAGCATGACACTTTTGAACATTTCTTGGGGGAGACCACTTGGTGTAAGTACTTATCTTGCTGTCATTTACAACCTTGGGGTTGGACTGTGGGTGTTGGACAGAGTATTACTACTGGCTGCTTATAGCTACTTTATACCTTCTTTCAACTGGAAGATCTGTGGAGGGAATTTATGTTGACACTACCTGACTGTTATACGCATATTCACAAAATGCTACTTGAAATTATGCATACAGCTTACTCCTACTCCCGAGATTCGTACTGTGGCTGTTTCTGTTAAAAGTACATGTTTGTGTTTCATCAGAATGAGCTATTGAGAAACTGCTGTCATTTCCTTTAATGTTTTCTTTCTAATTCTCTCTTGGTTGTACAATCTGACCTTGTGATTACAACATTCTTTTATATACAGTCCTATACATACCTTTTGACATAGCACAGTGCAGAAAACAGTGGTTAACACAATATTACTGTTCTCATATCAGATCTTGGTGCAGGAAACATTCCAGTTATACAATACCAGAGTAAACACAACCAGTCTGGGGCTTTCACTTTTATTGACAGGTAATTACACTTTTATTGATATATGACCTGTATGTCACTATTACTGTCCTACTGGCTTCTTCAGTCAATAAATACCATACCCATTTATAAATACTGTGGGGTGACATTCTACTAAGTTTTATTTATTTGCCCTACATAATACCAGCAAGACTGTTACTCACCAGCCTCCCGATGCAGTCTTTGCAGCCTGCTGGCATTGGCTTCGAAGTTCACAGCCCTCTCATCTGCAGCTGTATAGGAGATAAGAAAAAACATTTATGCATACCTATCCATCACATACACAGGCTGGACTTTGGAGAACACTTATTTTGACTATTACTTACACATGGCTGGATCATTTCCTGCCCAGGCATCTTGGACCCACTGGTCCAAAAGGTCCCTCTTCCTCTGCTACAAGTCGACAAAGTGGTTCCAGACCTGCTCACCAGTCTGAGGGATGCCAGTAGCAGTGGAGAGATCTTGGCCAAGTTGGTCCCAAGCGTCTATATCAGAACAGCCAATCCTAAAAATAGCGAATGCTATTCTGTCGAACTATAAAGGTTGAAAGCCAAAAATGATGGAGTCACGGATGAGCAAATTTTTTCCCAGGGAAAAAATTGCTGATCCAAAAAACCCAAAAATAAATATACAACCAAAAAAAAGTGGGGAGCTTCACCCCCATGCCTCACGATGTGGGAGGCTGTGCCCCCCACACATCACCAACTTAAATATACCAACTCCAAGATCACACCACAGTGGAGAAAACAGCAAAGTCCCGAGAACAGCCCAGTGACTTTTTTCATGGGGAAAAATTGCTGTTCCGTGACTTTGACATTTTCAGCTTTTGAACTTTACAGTTTGACAGAAGAGCATTTGCTATTTTCAGTGTCCCGACAGGGGAACCAGTCCCAGGCCTCCGCTTTGTATTGGGAGCCCTGGTACTGGTCCTGTAGCAGTCTCCCTTCATGGTCTTTAATGAGGATTCCAACCATGACCCTGGACTCCTGAATGCCCCAGCACTGTGCCCAAAAAAGCACACCTTCACCAACACCTTCCATAGTGCCTACAGTGGGGAGCTACAACTGGTTATTAGCTGTATTCCCACCTGTTTTGTTTAAATAGTGCTAGTTTCCTCCCCTTTACTGTGATTGGATAGTTTTGAAACTGCTGCATTAAGCTAAGCAACGGGCAAACCTGCTTAACTAAGATAACTATTGCTTAAAGGGGTAGATGTTTAGCCCTGCTTACCAGTGCATAAATCCGCTTAGCTATGCTAAATTTTGCTTAAACTTTAAATTTCATTGCAACCTCATGTTTAGGGCTGCTACACTGCAGTGGTTAGCATATACATAATAATAGGGTCTATATTATAAAGACAAACGTTTACTTACCCAAACGCATAAACGTCGACCCGTCTTCATCAAACTACGAAAACATCGATCGTCCAGAAGTGCGAAAGCAGAAATTTTGAATCGTCATAGTTGTCCCTTCTGCGTCTGCGGTATAGCTCCGTAAGGTAAGTGTGCGATAGTTACGGACCTTAGGGTTAGGGTGCGGGTTAAGGTAACTGCATAGATGGTAATGTATGTTAGATTTAGTGTAGGGTTTTGTTAAGTGTATGTGTGTGGATTATTTAGTTTGTTTGGGTTTACCTTTTTAAGGTAAGTGTGTGATAGTTACAGACCTTAGGGTTAGGGTGCGGGTTAAGTTAAGTGCATACATGGTGGTATATGTAAGATTTAGTGTAGGGTTAGAAGTAGGGTTTAGTTTAAGGTTAGAAGTAGGGTTTTGGTTAGTGTATGTATGTGGTTTATTTAGTTTGTTTGTGTAGGTAGTATGTAGCAGGCGGTGGGGTGGGGCAAGTATGACAGTTCGACTTTTTGAATTTCGTGGTATAGGGTGTTCAGTGTATATGCGGTTTGCAGAATAGGTGTCGACATTTAGGTATTCGGGTAAGTAAACTTTCATCTTTATAATATAGACCCTAATAATATTCACTACCAACTTATGAAACATGTGTTTTAGTTGTGTTTCACATATGAAAATAGTTGGACTGCTGTGGGTCTCGAACACTAACCACTACGCTATTCCAGTTTCACTATTTTTGCTCTGTTAAATGATGCTATACATAGGTCCACAATGGGCAAACCCATGCAGCTACGCTTAAACTTTATTCTGGACTGAAAAAAAAAATAAACACATTAAACTTAAATGTCCAGATTTGTGCCTTATATGTTTGGCCCATTTGTGATATACTTGTGGGTTTCTGGCAGACTAGTGGCAAAGCATTAAAGACTGCAGTTAGTAAATAATGTCAGATATTTGAGTTTTACACTTCATACCCTTTGGGTACTTCATGCTAATGTGAGACCTGCCATTCTTTTAACTTTATAAGTTTGTGAGAACAGTATCTCACATTTGGCACTATTTATCCTTTTTTTATGGCTTTGTCCAGATTTCATGTGCGGTTGAGTGTTACTGGCATCCGTGAACCTAACCTCTCAACTGTACAGATATTTTGCAGAATGTTCAGATTTTTGCCTTATATTTTTGGTCTGTTTTTTATCGCATTCTGGCCTTCTGGCAAATTAATGACAAATCATTAAAGATTTAAGTTAGAAAATACTGACAGACATTTGAGTTTCAGACTTCATACCCTTCAGCAAATTCATGCTAATGCATAATCTGTTATTCTATCAACTTTCTAAGTTTGTATGAGCAATACTTAAAAATTGTTCCTAATTGTGTTTTTTCATGGCTTTCTCCAGATTTCTTACTCTAAGAGGTTGAGAGCACTCTTGCCTCCATTACTTTGCTACAGATCAAGCAGGTCAACACTAAGGGACTCTGGGACAATTGGATGGGAGAAAGTACCAACCTATGAACCTATGAACCTATGAGTGTGTATTGTGAGAGCAATGCCCTCAGACACACGCCCTGCGCTTGTACACAGAACCATGTCCATTTAAGAGCATGGCAGTGCTTTTTCATACATGTGCATGGTGCACTGCCGTGCTGTACAGGAATGGTCCCTTCCATGAAAGAATAAGCTATTCTTGCACATAAGTTTGCTGAATCCCGGGGGTAGTGTTGTTAGCACATGTTTCTGCTTGTCTGTGTTCAAATGTGTCTCATGTATTGGCAATGTCATGTAAAGTTCTTATTAAGTTAAGGTATAGGGTTAAGGTTGGGAGAAGGGGCATTGTTGGGGTAAGCACCCATTGCTTAGATGTTGCAGGGAGGCTGCACACCTACAGAATTAATAGTTAAGAAACAGTCTCAGCTATGCTTCCAACATTTTTACCAGTTTGCTTGCGTATTGGATTAGAATTTCCAGCTCTGAGTTAATAAAGAGTTACAGATGCTTGAAGTAAGAATTTCCACCTTTTAAGTGTTATGATTGAAGCCCTTGTGCTAGAATACAGCATAAACCAGTGAAGCAGTGATTCCTGCACATGACCCAGACAACAACAAAGAGACAATGCTGTAGACTGAATAACATAGACTGGCAATGGATACTATGTTCAACCACTGGCATCTAAATGAATATTAAATAAAATGTACATTTTTTCAAATAAATAGTCCAAGAAATAATGTCTCCAAACATGGCAAAACTTGAGAAGAAAGAAGTAGGTCCTGAATGAGAAGTGCTTGCAAACTAATGCATAACAAACAAACAGATTATTGGTTAGCACAGGTTTCAAAGTACAAGAAAATTGTCTGAAGTATAACAGCTGACACTCAAAATACAGTACTATGGCTTATCTAATAAATCTGTGTGCATATCAGTAAAATGAATGCAAATTCATATGTTTACATATACATTTTATTGATGCATGCATATGTTTTCGCACACTGAGTAGCCTGCACTCCCAACACCCCCTGTTAATCATATCTATCAGCTTTGAAATCCCACTGCAGTGTCAAAAGGGCATATTCCCTGATCTCCACTGCACAACAATATGTAAGTTAAAATGCTGCCGCTTTTTGGACATCTGATTTTCGACCAGCTGTCTTTCCCCATCATCATTGAAAACACTTATTGATGAAATAGTTCTTACATATACAGTATATATTTATATACATATATATATATATATATATATATATATATATATATATATATATATATAATTGTCAGTTGATTAACAGAACAGGAAGAAGTGCTTGGAAAATGTGTTAAAATGCTAATTGGTGAGTGCCGGAGCAGGAGTGTCAAAAGGAGGAAGAGCAAGTGCTTGTGTTTAACCTAATTGTGTAATTCAGGTTTAATACTGAAATTTTGGGTATACCAAAAAAATTATCATTAGGGGAGAAAATGTGTGTGTACCCATAGCCCCCCTCACCCCTTGCTAAATATATATATATATATATATATATATATATATATATATATATATATATATATATATATCACCTCTGAGATTGCACTACAGTGTGGAAAGAGCTAAAACTCATTCCCCAATGTACCATGATCTTGAACAAACAGTTATTTTCATGTGCTCAAATTCTGAGATTTCAACAAAAAATACAGAGTAGCTGATGCAATGAATGGCACCTATATATACCATTTTGAATCTATCCCCTAGAATCATGGCCATTTTCTCAGGTGTCCTGCTTGCAGTGTGCGCAAAGTCCACAGAAAAAAAAGCTGATACATCCCAGCCTCCAAAAGAAATCTAAAGTGCTCCATTTCCCCATTTCTAGAAAGTGAAGGAAACCCTACTGTTAAGAACCATCTCCATACTAAGGAAGCCCCCAAATGGAATGCATACTGTAAACCGTTACACCCCAGACTCAAAAGAATTCTAAAGTGCTTCACTTCCCCATTTCTGGAAACTGAAGGAAACTTTAGTGATGAGAAACATTTTCATACTAAGAAAGCCCCCAAATGTAATGCATACCATAAAATGATACATCCCAGCCTTAAAAGAAATCGAATGTGCTCCAACTCATCATTTCTGGAAACTGGAAGACCCCCAGGTGATAAGGAGCATCCCCAGACTAAGAAAGCTCTGCACATGGAACATATACTGTAAACGAATACTTCCTAGACTCAAAAGAAATCTAAAGCATTTTATTTCCTATTTTCTGGAATCTGAAGGAAACCCTAGTGATAAGAAACATCTCCATACTAAGAAAGTCCCCAAGTGAATGCGTACTATAAAGTATGACTGAATTGGCATTTTGTTACTTAACCAAATAAGACTTAATCAAATTGTTACTAAGATACCTGTGAAAAGTGCACACTATATGTGAACTCCCCCATATCCCAATTCCTCCATTGCTATACTATGTAGATCCTGCATTACTGAGGAGTATGACCATCACTGGGATGTTTATTTAAAAATAAAAAATGAAAGAAAAACTTAATCCTCTTGCTAAGCCATAACTTATAGTTGAAACTGCTCTAAACTTGAACTAGCAGCAATTCAATGGAGATAGCGATATTTCACTAAACTCTGCTTGTACCCCTGCACAGAATTCAAAAGTGCTTCTCTTCCCCTAACCTGACTACTAGACATTAACAAAATAAACTTTTATAAATAAAACAACAGTATACATTTCTGCTTTCTTATCTTATCAGAGGCTATATCTTACAGATAGATTTTAGGAAAAACTCTGTTAGCTAAGTCTGACCCACTCCATTCTCTCCTCACTATGCTATGACTCCACTATGGTCCCTTACCTTTCCCTATTTCCCACCCACCCCAGCCACCTCTACTTCATTCTAACCTAAGAGCCACCCAACATCAGCTAGCTATCCAATCACCATTCTTCTTAAATGCCAGTTATCTTTCTAGCTATACTATCAAGGCTACATTATCTCTAACTTCCTGTCTAATTGGTCATCCCATCATTAAATGTATCTGTAATTACATCATTTAGCTAACATTCTAAAAGCACCAAATTAGTACTCCTCTGCCTAATACTCTACACAAAACACTAGCAGTCCTTTATTAATTGATAATGCTTCTAACCAGTCTTACTTTACGTACTTTTCTTAGCCTCACCTTACTTACCTTTTATCAAAATGTCATAATTTTAAACATCATTTCACTAACTAAGTTAATAGACTTCAACCTAAAAACTCCTGTAAACACCCAAGAATAGTAAATTGTCTCTTCCAGGACACTCCTCACCTCTATTACAAAACAGTACACCTCCAAAACAGCCACCAGTCATAAGCCTCAGCAATTGCTACACAATATCAAAGCAATCCTTATAGATGGAAATATTCATCCTAATCCTGGACATCATAACCATCACTCAGATAAATATACAGTAAACATCATGCCACTCAAACCATATAACCCCCCAGATAACTTTCTTTACCATAAATGACAGAAGCATAAGAAACAAAATGACTGAGCAACATGCTAGGGTTGCCTGCCACAAACCCAATATCTTTGCCATAACTGAAACATGGCTAAAGCCCAACATCAGTGATACTGAAATCTACCATTTGCATATAATATAATATGAAATGACTGCAGTAAAAGAAAAGGTGGTGGTGTCACATTAATTTTCTCAAACCACTGCAACCTAACAGCATATAATGCTTCTATACCACAGTTCAAGAAAACTGAACTTCGTATTACAATCCTAAAACTAAAGAAACAAAAGCAAATATGCAGTCATGTTATATATTCCCCCAAGTGACAATATCAGTTTATTAGAATAAATCTTATACTGGGCCTCCAGTAATATCACTTATGAAACAATAATACTAAGAGACGCAAATATAAACTAGCTTGAACTTGCATCTACTACCCTACATCATCATCATCATCATCATATTTTGGCTGCTCCTGTTAGGGGTCGCCACAGTGGATCATCTGTTTCCATTTCTTCCTGTCCTCTGTATCTTGCTCTGTCACACCAACCACCTGCATGTCCTCTCTCACCACATCCATAAACCTTATCTTAGGCCTTCCTCTTTTCCTATTACTTGGTAGCTTCATCCTTAACATCTTTTTCCCAATATACTCAGCATCCCTCCTCAGCACATGTCTAAACCAATGTAATCGTGCCTCTCTGGCTTTGTCTCCAAACCTTCCAACCTGGGCTGACCCTCTAATATACTTATTCCTAATCCTGTCCACCCTCATCACACCCAGTGCAAATCTTAGCATCTTTAACTCTGCCATATCTAGCTCTAACTCCTGCCTTTTTGTCAGTGCCACTGTCTCTAACCCATACAACATAGCTGGTCTCATACCCTCTTGTAGACCTTCCCTTTCACTCTTACTGGTACTCGTCTGTCAGAAATCACTCCTGACACTCTTCTCCACCCACTCCATCCTGCCTGTACTCTCTTCTTCACCTCTCTTCCACACTCACCATTACTCTAAACTATTGATCCCAAGTATTTAAACTCATCCATCTTTGCCACCTCTACTCCTCGCATCCTCACCATTCCTCTTTCCTCCCTCTCATTCACACACATATATTCTGTCTTAGTCCTGCTGACCTAGATTCCTCTTCTCTCTAGAGCATATCTCCATCTCTCCAGGGTCTCCTCCACCTGTTCCCTACTCTCACTGCAGATTACAATGTCATCTGCAAACATCATAGTCCACAGGGACTCCTGTCTGATCTTGTATGTCAACCTGTCCATCACCATTGTAAATAAAAAGGGCTTAGAGCTGATCCTTGATGTAATCCCACCTCCACCTTAAATGCATCTGTCACTCCCATCGTAGACCTCACCGCTGTCACACTACCCTCGTACATATCCTGTACTACTCTTACATATTTTTCTGTAATATAAACGCATTTGGCTTTAAACAACTTATACAGGATCCCACCTATTTCACTAAAAACTCAAACTCTTTACTGGACTGGATTCTTGTATTTGACCCCAATAAATTTCTTGAATCAGGGAACTTGCTTTATTCTCTCAGTGACCACTCCCCAGTCTATACTAAATGATATACTAAAAATATCCCTAAACAACAAGCAGTAAAAACCATCTGTAAACTAAGTAAATTTTAAAACGCACACACATTCAATGCAATGTTCTCATCATTCAACTAGAACACACCAAAAACATCCCCTTAGATGAAACAATAATGATATTTAATTCAATATTCCTCAGTATTTTTAATACAATAGCACCCAGAAGGAGCAAGAGAATAAAAGTAAAGGATGCACCTTGGTTAACTAAGATTACTAGAAAATTGGTGCAGAACTGAGATAATGCTTGGAGAAACTGCAAACAAAGAAAAACAAAAAAATCTCTCAAAACCTTCAACAATATAAAATACTGTGCAACCAGACCAAAAAAAAAAAGAAAACATCAGACAAAAAATGTACTATGATACAATCATTTCCAGAATAGTTATAAAACAGATCACAAAAATGTCTGGTCAACACTCAACAAAATACTACAATCTGGGTAAAAACATCCCAACCAATCTCCAATGGATCTTGCAACACAATTTAACAACTGTTTTATAGATAACATAGCATCCATTGCAAAGAGTTTTAACTCAGCCCACCTTGACTCAACTAAATCCCAAATTGCTTCTACATTCAACCTTAATGCAGTGCCTACAACCACTATCAAACATTTGATAAACAAGATAAAATTATGCTCTACCTTTGCAGATAATTTACGATCAATTTCTAAACAAATAGCAGCTAGTTGCATAGCCTGCCCAATTTCCATCCTCATAATCAGATCTAAGCAAGAATCATATGTCCTCAAGCTCTGTAAAAAGTCACACATCATTCCTCTCCACAAAGTAGGTAATTCATCTGATATCACAAACTTCAGGCCAATCGCAATACTATCCCCACTTTCAGAATTACTGGAAAAATGTGTCCATAAGCATCTTTTAACTTTAACTCAACATGGTTTTCAGTTAACCCATAGTACTAATATAGCTCAAGTCTCATTCATGGAAACAGTCAATAAAGCCAGGAACAGTATCAAATTCATATCTGCATTATTCCTTGATCTATCAAAAGATTTCTATACTGTTAGTCACACAAAATTTCTAACAGAAATGCCATCATTAGGCCTTACTGCAAATACCTTAAGCTGGAGTCAGAGCTATCTCAAAGACATATTCCAATCAGTAAAATGGCAGAACAGTCTCTCCCCCTTTTCTCCTGTAAATACAGGTGTCCCATTAGTATACTTACGAACTCACTCCATACATGCACACAACATGCCTCTATTATATAATACGCCGACAATTTAATACTTACATGCTCAACAAATGATCCAACTCACTTACAGCAAATTACTCAGGAATCCTTCACTGCCACATAAAAATGATTTCAAAACTATCATTTCTGCTTTAATCCCAACAAAATCAAACTTCCACTATTTTCCCCACAACAATGTTCCATGAAAAAAAAACTTCAAAATATAGTCCCTCAACAGCACTAATATTGAATGAAACTCACAAACTAAGCTGCTAGGAATGATAATAGATGACAGTCTTAGATTTGATTACCACATACAAAACTGCCATAAAACCCATCAACAATTATGTCTACTCTACAGAGCTAGAAACTTCCTCACCACCACATTTAGAATTATACTAGCAAAAACGTACCGCCTTCCTCCTCTCCTCTACAGTGCCTCCAGTCTCATAAACCTCCAAAAATCAGATATTAATACACTGGAACAATGTTATAATAAAACTGCCAAATCTACTACTAGTGCTCAATGCAATACCCATCTTTGTACTACACTAAAAGCCTTAAGTGTTTAGAGCTACCCAGCTACTTAAAATATACTCAGTTACTCACTGCATATAAGATCAGTAACTATCCTAATACATGTCATGCTCTAAATGCCACCTTATAAAATACTTGTCCAGTAGCCCTCTTAGCAACACATCCACTGAGCAAGTCCAACATACAAAACTGGTGAGATTCATTATAGACCAGGGTATCACATTTAACAAATGTGTTGTCTTATTGACAAAACCAGTAAAAATGTTGGCATACTCGACAAATCCCAAACATATCTCACTACATATGCTCAACTACACTTTGCTCAAACATTATTAATTCCAGCTTTATCAAATGCATCTTCTAGACTCATTAAAATTCCAACCACACAGTGTCATAAATTGGAGCAAACTGCAACAAAATGCAAAATTCACAACCATTATGTCTTGTAAAACACATCACTGCTTAGCTGTAAAAAAAAAAAAATCCAGTGGCAAGCATTACAGAACACTTGAACTGTAACACAACTAAAAACAGCCCACATTATCCACAAACCACACATATTTCCATGGTACATTCACTTACTAAATCCTTTCAACCCATTCCATAATATATGCTGCCAACACCTTCACCAGTTAGCTAGTCACTGATTAAACACTGTGAATCATTATACTCAAAACTCTAGCTCCTCTGAACTTAGAGCAGAAACCAAAACCTTCCTGTGCAATGCACTAGTAAAACAAAACTTAACAGATACCTGAATCTCAGTACTACTACTCCTATTCCCACAAAACATCTAATGTTACAAAACTGCCAATCCTCTGTAACTGTAACAGAATTAAAATGGTTAACAAACATCTGAATATAACATCAAATACTACTCACCAATGCTCATATCTCCCCTTCTCTGTACATAAATTGTCCCTTTCGTACTAAATCCATTTTATACAACCTGATTTTCTTACTATACTACTATAAAGACATAAAACGTATAGTGTGGTTCACTATAATTGCAACCACCTTTAATGATCCAAAATACTTATCCTAACACACAGAATATTTTTATTTTTTAAAGATGAACCTCACTTTGATTAATTCTCATAGTGTTGAAAGTTTTGCTTATATATCTCTAACTGTAACAGACAGATAGATAGATGTAGGATAACTGCTTTGGTTCAAATGCACAGAAAGTGAATACCCAACTTTGCATTCACAAGTGGTCACAGCTATGCATGCTCAAATGCAGGAGTTATCAAAATAGTAGCACTGAATCTTGCTTTTGCTAAACAAAAGTCCATTTGGTAAAGGTAAGTAGGGATGAGAGTGTGTACATGAGTGTCTTCAGGTTAACGATTTAGAGCTAAGTTAGGATTGTACTTGTTAGGTGTGTATCTGTGTCTTAGTGTGTTATATAATGGCACTGCTAGGGAAAGGGCATTTCATAAGCTAATTTGTAGTGTTAGAGGGAGGTGAGAAGTTATGGTTAGTATGTTTTAGTATGGTGATTCAAAGGGGCAAAATGATGGACAAAGAGTGGCCAACCCTCAAGTCTAAGAATTCTTCTTGAATAATCTATTTAAAACTTGATGTCTTGTAGTATAAAGTTAGAAGTTTGGAATTAATCTGTTCAGACTTTTCTAACTTTCTTTAAAAAAGCACATCATTATTCTCGTCTTATTCACAAAGCAGTTGTGTTTTTGCATCAAATGCATAAAACCTGGAGCTCTATTTTTATAACCATAACATTAGCTGATGAGTTATCCTGCATCCAGCAGTAGGAAGCTGGGCTCTGTATCCAAAGATAACCATAATTAGATATACATTTTATTTACTTTGTTAATGTTCTGTCCAAACCAAGACTCCAGATTGCTGTCCCCATCTTCTGTGCTAACCCATCTCTGAATCTGCTTATGACTCATTCTTAACTATGTACCAGCGGACATGATACTTCATCAGGTGTGTTTCACATCTCTTTCTGAAGGTGACTATCCTATATAGCTCATTATCAGTCCCAGGGAGCAAGAGATTAAATGGGTGTTGCAGGTATGGAGCTGGAAGCCTTTTTACATGCAACAGGTCAGCCAAGCTTCCTACCTGTGGTAGCAGCTGTTGTAATGACATCAGTATATTGCCACTACCCCCTATATTACATAGAGTTGACCCAAGAGGCACACAATCTTCACAAGAAATTCCACAGGCATTACATTCCTCAAACCCTCTCTCCAAGGACAGGAACACTGTCCAGCAGTCACTTCTTCCTATCCCCTAGCCAAGCATATCAACAAATCTATTCTATTTTCAGACTCACATCACTGGCAGTACAGATGGATGTCCAGCCTCTATGGCATTGGGTCATCTTGGTTATATTTGCATTTTGCTTTATGTATCTGTAATCTAGGCATGGTATACTGAGAAAAAATGTGTACTTCTTTACAAATAGTTGTCTGCATTTTCTATTTAGAATTGGGAGATGTTGCTGCTGTTTAAAGCAAATTATTTGGTCATTGGACTCATCATTATCATAGTACTGCAGCAACATTCTGACATCATGTTGAAGGGACTTGTTCTTTGAGTTATGAACCATCTACTGGCATGGTTGTTTGACACTGCCCTGTCCTAGCTGTGGCCGTAGTTTGTGTCACCTTCTAAGAGCTGTTGCATAATTGTCTAATCCTTGAAGGACTTCTTAATTCCATTGTGGGTGGTCTAATGACATGGCTGTCTGAGACTGTAGATTCCTGAGGGTTTGCAGTTGCTGTTTCTGCTACTGTTTGCACATCCTGCTATTGCTTCTTAGTGTTAGCTTGTTTGTCGATTACTTTGGCCTTGGCTGTACCCACAATTTTTTGCTATTTCTAAGGCAGGCAAACAGGGCAGAATTTCAGATTGTATGTTTTGTTCAAAGGATCAGCAAACAACTGCTCTTTGGCTGTTCCCGTTGTCATCACAGTCTTATTTCAAGGTACTGGAGGATCTTGCTGTCTTTTGGGATACTTCTCAGAGTGTATTTGCTGTTCCTTACAATGTGAATTACAGTCCTGCTTCTTGATATGTTAAGAATGTTATATGCTGTCTGCACTACAATCACCAAGGGCTGAGGTGTGTGTGAGGGAGGCAGATACAGATCTGCGAGTGATAAAGCATCATGGGAAGGCATAATTCCCACTCTAAAACCAATAATTTATTTTTTTATTTTCCTTAATCTTCTGATTTGGAGCAGAAATATTCTGTTGGACCCTCTCACTAATGTGATTACAATTAAACAGTAGTGAAACTGGGATGGAAGTCTTTTTGTGTATATAAACAAGCGAGCTTCATTACAGTAGCAACATGTTATTCATTTCATTACAGTGAACCATTAGCATAGTACTCAATCTGGAGATGGAAAATTAGGAGGCGGGGTTAATTTTTGAATTAGGTTTTCAGTGAATACAGCTATCTACTTTCATTTGATTAAAGATCAATGATCACAAGTAGGAATGTTACCTTCTATGTTACCTTCTAACATCTTCTATGTTTGTAATTGTTAATTGCTATGTTAATCAAATTGTTAATTGCTATGTAAATCCAATGTAACTACTGTCTGTATATTTTAACTGTGGAGCTTTTCTCCCCGGGCCTCCGTTGGAAATGGACCTATGTCCAGTCTGACACTCCCGGTCAACAAATGTAAATAAATAAAATAATAAATAAAGGAACAGGAATGTGTGTGAATTTATGATAGGCAGATTTGATATGTGTTTACAATCAAAGATTAGAGGCGTACTAGTCAGTAAGTAGATGGTCCGCATACATGGGATGAGGACTGCTTCTGTGCAGAAACAGCTGTCATGTGATCACAACTAGGCAATCAAGGTGAGTGGGGTTGGTGGTATTTTTGTGAATCAAACAAGCAGAATACAACATTTCTTCAAGAAATCAACAGATAAGTAGCTTATTGCAAACCTGTCCAGTTTTCCTCATTAAAAAACACATCTATCAATCTTTAAAAGTAGCAGCCCAAGAAAGGCATTTTTGCAAGAGGACAAACCACCTTAACACCACCTATGTGGGGCACTACAAAACCACTTCTTCCTGCATGTACTAACTCCATAACCACACACTAGCTGTACAATCATGGGGAAAAGATAAGCAACTTGCAAGGGTGAAAAAGTGTTTCCATATACTGTCATCTGACAGAATAACTAACATACACATTTGGGGAGTATTCATAATCTGATTCAGATTATTGTGAAAGTAGTTTTAGGTGTAAGGAGTAAGAACAGAGTTTTAGGTTTAGGGAGTGGGGACACAGTTTTAGGGTTAAGGAGCAAGAAGGAGGTTTTAAGGTTAGGGTGCCAGAAGGAAGCCTTAATATTGGTGAGTGAAAGGAGCATTTTAGGTTTAGAGAGCAGAAAGGGAGTGTTAAGGTTAGGAAGAGGGAGGGAGGGAGAGAGATTTTACATTTAGGAAGCGGGAAGCAAGTTTTATGATTAGGAAGCAGGAAGGGAGTTGTAGGGTTAAAGTTAGGATTCTGGAAGGTCTCAAGTTTTATAGGATAGTGTTTTAGTAAGTAAGTCATAATAGGACGTTACGTTAGTGGGAATTCAAGCACTTGCCTTTTTGAGAAAGTAGCAGCTAGCAAGTGGGTTTTGCAAGCAAGCTGTATGAGAGTACTTGTAGTATAGAAAGAAAGAAACAGAAGCATAAGCAGAAAATTCAGTAGGAATCATGTGCAATATATATAGTAAGGGGAAAAAATCTCCACTCTTTAAGATCCAGATAAATTAAAAGCCTAGAAAGTCGAGATGGACCCAAAATCTTCAAAGGTTAATAGATGAAAAGCAAGTAGGAGAGTAGATTACAGCAGAAAGCAACAGGCACAGGGTCAGTTGCTATATAAAAATAACATGAATATATAAATAATTTAAAGCCCATGTACTGAAGAAATATGAGTGGGAAGCCTACATTTCCCTAAACGAACAACTGAATGAACAAATAAACAAGTAAATAGATTCAAAATAGTGTATATGCAAAACAGCCAGACTAAACAGAGTTCATGGGTATGCAAATTATTGTTTTATTTTTGCTATTTTGTAAAACAATAATAATGATAATAATACAATTTTTCACTTATAGATAACATATTAGGACATGGTTTATAGAGAAGATATTAACTTAGACCATCACTTACTTGGCTCTATGTGAAATACATATGAAATGTACCAAATACTGGCTAGTATTCAGGCAGGTTATAGCAGCATGCAAATAAATTATGCAGAGTGACAGTGCTCTGGGTGTGTCTGCATTGTTATGACATTCATTCTACATATGGGGTTGCATCCTACAAACCAACATAGTAGCATTGCTTCAATTTGCCTGGTTTGATTAACAACAATGCTGTTACAGGCAAATTAATATTCTGCTAGACTATAGTACCTCGTGCTTTTGGGCCATAGGGAAGGTAGCCAGAAGTCACTATACTAAATTACATTCCCTTCATTTTGACATGCATTTCAGAGGTTTGCCCCTAGCTATTGCATGGCCTCTGTCTTTTTCTTGTATACCATTAATCTTTATTTCTACTAAGTGTTGCAGACAGAAGAATAAATATGCTTATGTGTAATTCTTTAATTTCTAACAAACTCATATATTATGTTGAAAATATGTGGAGAATAGAGAGCTATTGTAGCCAGCAGTGAACAAATGGCATACTTTATACTGAATGTGTGTGAACCAGTGCAGAAGTCTGTCTTAACTTGATGCTTCAGTACTGTAATTCATAGGGGTTTATGCTGCTCATTCATTTAGGAGGTTTCTTGTATATTTAATGTCCATGCTGTGCCCTGGCATCTCAGCATTATAAACAACCAGCATATTTGCAATGCTCAGCAGAGTTCGCCTTGCTAATGAATTCTTCATGAATTTGAGCGATTGTGTTTGCTTGTTAACTGCAAGTTTTATGCAATGTGTAAATAAAGTAAAGCCAGCATTAGTCATGAAACAGGTTCAGGCAAATCAGCTAGAGGCTACCAGAACAGAAAACAGGAAATGTAAGCACATAGCCTGAGGAGCTGCACAGGCTGCAAGTGCCATATTAAATTAAAGAAAAAGAGACTGGGCAGCTACGTTGGGGGGATACAGACATGCACAGTGCTCAGTTATATACAGCTAAAAGATTAAGACACTGATTTTTTTCTTTTGTCTGTCACAAATGTCTCTGACCCGTTAGCTACTCATGACAATGACATTTTTCTTGTGTCTAATGAAACTGGAACGTAGTATAACACATCCCTAACTGCTTAGACTCCTTCATTACCAGAGGCAGGTTTATTTCTATGTAATATAGATGTACTGAATCTTAAAAGAGGCCTGCCTAAAATAAGTAAAGAAAAGGTCAGTATGTCTTACTTTCTGTGGACAAATTTCAGAAAATAATTCTAGCCACCTCAACATTGTACAATAACTAGATTTCCTTTTCATAATGCTAATTCATATTATTATAAAGAAATATGCTGGCTGTTCATAATATTGCTCTTTAATCATTTTTAGGAGGTGCAAATAGCATTGCACCTTCTAGAAGTAAGATACTAAAACAAATAATGCAATTTGGCTATCCAAAAAATTAGAATGCTAATGCAGGATAGAGAAAAAACATGGAAAGAATAGCAAAAATATAAAACATCACAGTGTCTTCAAAACTTCACAATGCTTTGCAATCATACTAAAAAAGTGTACTATAATAACTTTCAGAATAATAGTAAACAGAACCTTAAAGAATTCTGGACAGCCATTTAAGAAATCATGCATCTCAGCCATAAGTTCAACCATAACCTCTCTCCCAATAACTCATCACTTGAAACCACAATGCAATTCAACTCTTATTTTATAGATAGAATAGCATCTCTAACCAAGGATTCCCCAGCATCTAATCCTAACCCTGCCCAGCAGCCATTTATCACCACATCCACTTTTCCCTTCAAACCTGTGCCCACAACTACTCTTAAACAAACTCAAACCATGCTCTAATTCAGCTGATGATAGCATTGTTTACCCTCTCTCGCTCTAATTCAGCGGATGGGCGTAGAATAGCAGCGAATAGCATTGTTTACCCTCTCTCGCTCTTTTTAAATAGGTTAATCAGGAATCCCACTTCCCTTCTCTCTGGAAAAGTCACATATGTTGCCTCTCCACAAAGGAGGAAATTCAACAGACATTGCAAACTTTAGACCTACATCAAGCCTAATCCCCTTCTCTAAAATACTAGAAATATGTATTCAAAAACAACTGCTAAACTATTTGCTGCAGGAAGAACTCTTATCTCCACACATAATATGGTTTCCATTCTTCCCATAGTACTGACACTGTACTTCTAACCTATTGTGCTGTCAATAAAATTAGAGATAATAGCAAATTAGTATCCTCTTTATTTCTAGACTTACCCAAAGCCTTCAGCACTGCCACAGCAAACTTTTATTTCAAGTCTCCTCATTAGGTCTGTCTCAGCCCACCTTTCTAGGGTTCAAAAGTTACCTATCCAAAAGGTATCAGTCAGCAAAATGGCACACCATCCGCTCTCAATACTTCCCAGTCACCACTGGTATACCGCAAGGCTTTGTCCTTGGTCCCCTCCTCTTTAACATGCTCACTAACACCCTTCGCACGTCCACTAAACAGGCCTTCATAATACAGTATGCAGATGACTCCACACTCATTTACACATCTGACAACATGGTACATTGCCAAAAAAAATTACTCAGGAAGCTTTAACAGCAACTGAAACATGGCTTTGTAACTGACAACTCGTGTTCAACCCTAAAAAAAAAAACTACTACTTTTTCCCCAAATCCCTCTCCAACAAAAAAAAATGTTAGTCTTCACACTTGATAGTACAACCATTTATGTCACTTCTCATAGCAAATTATTAGGGGGTGATAGTAGATGATAATCTTAAATTTGACCTGCATATACAGAAATGTAAAAAAAAATCAAAAACTAGGGATGCTTTATAGAGCCAAAGACTTTCTTACTGATACAACTAAAGCTAGACTTGCCACTACTTATCTCCACCCCCTTTCTTTATGGTGCTCATATCCTTACTAAACTACAGGCATCACAAAAATCAAAACTTAAACAATGGTGTAGCAAAGCTGCTAAATTTACAGCAAATACACCATTCAGAGCCCACCACTGTAAAACACTAACAAACCTAAAATTGTTAGAACTACACTATCAACTAACATATACACATCTTCTTCCCACCTATAAAATTATACAGAATCCATCTCCCTGACCAACACTAACTAACATTCAACACAACTATGTTTCTTATTGGTCATTACAATCCAATGGCAAAATTCTCCTGTCTGTCCACAAGCTGATCAAATCTGACGGTCATCTGTACTCGTATCATGTCATTAAGGTTTCAAACTCCTTACCTCTATCCATCAGGTCAATACGCTCCCCTCCATCCTTCAAAACTATTCAGAAAGGTTTCCTAGCCCAAAACTGACTCTGTTCTTCTTAACACCAGGATAAATTATATCCCTAAATGTGGACAAATACCTCTTCATACCATAGATCTCCTTACTCTCCCTTCTTCATCCATTTCCTTAATTCTATCAATTTCTCTGTCCTGACTTTCTCTCTAAATATACCATAAGCCTGAGTTTATCTTACCTTGTATTGTATTGTAATTTCTGGATATATTATACTAATTACCTTTAGTTTTTCTATAAAATGGTTAACATTTCTTTAACTATTAAATCATTGTCATATCACTTGTATTTATTCTTAATCAACGATTTGATATTATGTCTAATTTGGTATGATTATTTAAACTGTGGTTGTCTCTTGTATTATTTTTAAAGACTGTAAAATTAGTATTCGTGAAATATTTTATAATACTTTGAAACTTTTCTCCCTGGGCCTTTGTTGAAAATGGGCTCCTACCCAATCAAACTTTCCCAGTAATCAAATGTCAATAAATAAATAATTCATATACATCTTATAACAGGACTGAATACATGTCTGGGTTTGTACTCTGATTTATGAGTTGCTTCAGTTGGAACAGTGACAAACTAAAGACTTCTTGGTCACAGTCAGCAGCGTGGCAAAGTAGTACAGCAGGTAGTGCTGTCACCTTACAGCAAGAGGTTCTCCAGTTCGATTCCCTACTGGGGTGCCCTCACTGTGGAGTCAGCCTTTCCTACCTGTGTTCACGTGGGCTTCTTCCCACATTCCAAAGACATGTAGTAGGTGGATTGGAGATTCTAAATTAGCCATAGCTGTGTGTGGTGTGTATGAAGTACTGGGGCAGGGCTAGCCACCTGGCAGTATAAACACTGGTTCTAGATTATTGTTACTGCAGAAGTGACACCCCAACCCCATGAGCAAAAATGGGGAAAAAGGATTTGTAGATGGCTGGAGTCAGACTGCACTTCAAAATGGAGTCAACAAGGTGGCATCAGTATGAGTTGTACTGTTGTTATGCTGTTCTTCATGATTCACCTCCTAGTTTCATGTAATTTTGCAATATAAAACCCCTGGCAATTTTGCTGATGTCCAGCATGTAACTGCTATCAGAAATTGTTTGAGAATTTGTGCATGGACTGCAATATTTATTTATTTATCTATTTTCTTTGTTGACCGGGAAACGTTTGATTGACTAAAACTTATTTTCAGTGGAGGCCCGGGGAGTAAAGCTCCACATTTAAGTTACATGTGATGTACATTTATAATTTTAGGGTAAAATCATCTATACATGAACTTATTTGCATGATTTTTAAATATGTTTGAATATTTTTTACATGAACATAGCATTGTAACACAAATAAATGAGATAAATTAACATAAATTGGCTAATTATTGAGTAGAAAAATAACATACAATAACAATTAATGTATTAATAGTATGATGGCTGCAGGGAAAAGATCAAACTGGGGTATTTTTGAGTTTAGTAATAATTTACAGACAGACACGTAGAATGTAGCTTTAAAAATTGATAAGTGAGATATGAAAAGATGTTATGGAAATGAACAGGAAGATAAATGGACGAAGAATGAATTGTAGTTAGTGATGAGGAAAAGTAAGAGTTTAGGAATTAAGTGCAGTATGAGGAGGAGCAATTGGATACAAAAAGACTGTGAAGCAAAGTGGTTGTAAGAGTTGGAGAAAAGTAATCTGAGTAAAGCTAACCAGGTGAGGAGGAAAAACAGAACCATCTTATCTTATTAATATTTATGTGGTCTGGAGACTAACTACTAGAAGCTGGGAGAGGGAGTCTCTATGCTTGTTGGCAAACAAAATATTTTCAAAGAGTTCCTGTCTGTATTAGGAGTTGCACTTCTTAAGATGGCCTGCAGAAATGTTGATAAAAATAAGTATAAAAAGCAGCCGACAAGGAACAATGAGGGAGCAGGAACAAAAGGAGGAAAGCTGCAACTAAGAAGGAGCTGTAAAGTTTGTTGGAAAAGGTAAACAAGCAATAGAAAAGCAGCAAACAGAAGTGGAAAGACTACAAAGGGAAGTTGTAAGATCTGGAGGAAGCAGCAATTAAAGATGAGATGCAGGAGCAGATTCCCAGAATACCAGAACTAATAGACATAATAAAAAAGACTGGCTGAAAAGATGAATGATATTGAAAATCGTTCAATAAGGAATAACATAAGGACAATTGGAATGCAAGAGAGCATGAGAAAACAGTGAACTGGAGTAGTTTGTAATGGAGTCATTGCACAAGAGATTTGTTACACCAGGAAATGAAGAAGCACTGATAGAGATGATACACAGAGTGGGGCATCAGCATCAGCAAGGAGATCCATCTTTATTCAGCATGTTTACATTCCTTTGGTGTGAACAAAAATGACATAGTAAGGCAAGCAAAAAAGACTTAGAGGTATGCCATTTGAAGGGTTATTGATGAGGCTGGTCAAGGAATACTCAGAAACACTCCAAAAGAGAAGAAAAAAACTATGCTGGAGATTTTAAATGAACTTAGAATGAATGGAACAACTGCATGGTTGAAATACCATGCAACTCTAGAAATATAGCAGAAAGGGGAGTAGTTCAGGGTACACAATAAAAGGGATATAGGATAGTTTAAACAAAGGTATCACAAACAGCTAAACAACCCATGCAGTAAAATTATCTGTCAGACATGGACTGGGAGAGCAACCTTAGAGATAGGACAGGTGACATAGAGAGGGAAGAATATACAATGTTAGATCTTGAAACCCCAACAAGTAAGTTGGGCAGATGGTACATGATATGGCATGGGTAGTTTTGGGAGACTCAGAAGTGAACTTCTGGACAAATGGACTAAACATGATAGACAGATGCATTGCTTCCTTAGCAACACCACCCAAACCACTGTTGCCATAACCTAACTTCTCCTATCTCTCTTATACGGTGCACCCATTATGACCATCCTTCAGATTACAAGTAAGAATAATCTGCAGGCATGTTATAACAAAGCGACAACAATTGCCACCAGCAGGCAATACTGTAGGCACCACTGTATTGCCCTTAAGGCTTTGTATTGGCTCGAACTGCCTCACCACTTAGGTTACATACAGCGTATCTCCACACACAACATTATTCACAAACCGATGACTGTCCTGCAATTACTCCTGTTCTCTGTTCTGATCTCCCAAACAGACTACTTCAGCCTAACGAGCAACATCCTCTCAGCATATATAAACCCAATAAATCTTCTGGCTAAAGTCTCTACTCACAGTCTGTTACTAAAAAGGTTATTCTGACTTTCTGCAAATTAGATCTACCCCAAACTCTCCAATTCCAAACTACTACTAAAAGACTATTTAAATAAAACCTGTCTTTGCTCCTGTACTGCCTCAGGCTGAACTAGTCCCTTCCTCCTTCCACTATCAGACTACTCTGGCTATGCTCAGAGAGAAAGAATTAGCAAAAATCTCCTTCTTAGATCAAGGACAAATATATTTTCACTTGGGCTATATCATCTAGTCATCTCTGTTACAAAGACCGTAGTCAGTGTGTTTAATGTTATCTCTATGAACTGTACCTTATGAATACTTTATTCGCAATGTTCTCTTTCAACTTGTTACAGCTGTCTAAATATCTGTACTATGTTTGTATAGGTTCACACTGTATGAACTGAAGCTGATTTTTTTTCTAAGTTGATATGTTACTCTTCTGTATCAGATTTTGTAATAACTTTAACTATAACTATATTATTTCAATGGCAAACTTTTCTCCCAGGCCATTCACTGAAAATGAGATATTAACCAAGTCAGATGTTCCCAGTAACAAACGCCAAATGAATAAATACATTTCTAATAGATGGCAGTGTCAAAAATGTTGAAGGCAGGACTGAAAGTGTCCACAGAAAGAAAGAATGAATCAATAAATAAGTGGATGGAATGAACACTGAACAGAAGGTGACTCTTGAAAGTGCAGAAAGGATGTATTAAATGAAATCAGTCTTTATCTTATGTAGCATGCCTCAAAAAACATAGCATCAAAACCTTACAAACAATAGGATAAAATGAATCAATTTCAAGAGCAATGATGGGTAGTGCTTTAAAGGGGACAAATGGGCAATCCTCCAATGTAAGCAATAGATGTTTTCATATCTACTTACTGATGCACAATAATCTGTAATAAACATAAGTTTAATGACTACATCTTAGGGAAAATAATTATAATTGCTGATGTAACATCAAAAGGGGTGCAAAGGGATGTATAGGGGAAACAAGGAAAATTCCAAAACAGCCCAGAGGCAAATGTATAATAAAGGAAGAGTGGTGCATGTGCAGCAAAGTAAACAGATATACAACCGAAAATAGTGTCGGACTATAACACAAACAAAGCTGACACACCAGGCTAGTGAGCCACAGTGAGGATGGAATACTGTAATATAAAAATATTGTGGCATCCATGCTGGGTTGGCATGCAATGTGTTAATGGGAGGTACAGTGCAAAAGAACAAAAGAAGATCTTACAAGGCCCTTGTCCAGGGCATGCCCATACCTATGCCCATGAAAATACAAGAGCCAAAAGACAGGAATCCAGAGGTCAAGGAATATGAGGAGGGGACCAAGCACAGGCAGTTGCCAAAGAATACAATGTTCAGCTTGCAGGCTAAGCCCAGAGAAAGAGTTATGCCAAATGTTAGCAAATGGACTGACTCCAAATAGGTTCATAGGTTCATAGGTTCATACTAGGCTATCTGCCCTAGGGCATTTATAAGCCTAGCCAGAATGTGTTTGGCTTTCGCCACCCATTTTAAATTAATTTTGCTATGCCTTTTTCGAGGTTAGTATACTGTGCCTCTGTCTAACAGTGACACAGAAGTGATACCCGGGGTAAACCTACGATCTCCCATCCACTCATCAAGATTTCTCTTGAAGAGAGTCAATGAGGGACTCTGCCTAACCTGGACTGGGATTTTATTCCAGAGTGAAGGGAGCCTCTGGGTTATGAATCTGTCCCTCCAGCATGTCCTATTTATTTCAGTGCTGAGGTTCAAGTCTCTCGAGCGCGTAGCTTGATGGGATTTGGATTTTCTGAGGTGCAACATGTCCATTAATTCTGGGTTGGACATGGCTTTATATGTCAGGCACAGATAGCCTCTGAGCAGGTGGTATGCCACTGAGTAGAGCTGGAGTTTCTTTAACCGGGCAGCATATGGCATCTGTCTGAGCCCTTTGATCCTCTTGGTGAGGTACTTTTGGGGTCTTTCCAGTTGCTGCAGGTGTCTGGTAAGGTACATCCCAAAAGGGGCATTGCACTCAATTATGGGCCTGATGAGGGATGAGTAAAGAGGCACGAGGACCTCCCCTGATATAGATGTGAATCCCTTCATGATTAGGTGGGCTATATAAAATGTTTTTCTAACCACTTTGGCCACTTGGTTGTCAAATGAGAGATTGCTGTCAACCTGGGTCCCCAGGTCCCTAATTACTTCTTCTGTACTTAATGGATTACCACCTATGTGGTAATTTGTGGGCACTTTGTTTTTGCCAAAGGGGATGACTATACACTTTTTGGCGATTAGCTTGAGGCCATGGCTCTGGCATCAGTTGTCTGTTTCTATGAGGCCATTTTGGAGGATGCTTGTGTTGGCTGGAGAGTCGATTATGGTGCCCAGTTTGCAGTCATCTGTGAATTTGGTCAGCCACAGTCCTTCCATGTTGGCCTGTACCTCTGAAAAATATATACCGAACAAGAGAGGTCCCAGGACTGAGCCTTTTGGGATGCCACTTGTAACCGGTTTGGAGTCTGACATGGCTCCAGCAATTCTAACCATGTGGGTTCTGTCCTTGAGCCAGTTTGCAACCCATCTAGTGACATAGGGGTTTATATTTAAGCTGGTGAGCTTATCTATAATGCCCGAGTGGGGTATTGTATCGAAGGCTTTTGTGAGGTCCAGGTAGGCTGTGTGGACCATCTTCCCCTCGTCAATGGCCTTGGTGACTGTTTCAAAGAAATCGACCAGGTTTAAGAGGCAGGATCTGCCCTTAACAAAGCCGAACTGGGTAGGACCCAGAGTCTGTAGGTCCCCAATATCTTTATTTATGAGGTCCATGATGATCCTTTCCATAGCTTTGCAGACCAGGCTAGTCAGGCTTATGGGGCGATAGTTTCCAGGATCCGTTGAGGCACCACCTTTGTGGAGAGGGACCACCGTTGCTGTATGCCACTCTTTAGGTACATATCCTGTAGTAAGGCTGAGATTGAACAATAGTTTTATGTTTGGGTTTAGCTCTTCTTGGAGTCCATGTAGGACGCAGCCTGGGACACCGTCTGGTCCCATTGATGCTGTGTTTTTTGCTTTGGAGAGGGCGGCTCTTACCTGAGCATCTGAGATGTCAGGGGGGCAGCACTCTGCTGGGATAGATATTTGCCCTTTTGGTGGGGGGGGGAGAAGTTTGAGCTGAACCTGTCAGCTAGGATGTTGGCAATGCCTGTGGGTTTGGTGTATTTTTTGTCATTTTGGACTGATTCTGAGCATGTCTGGGAATTTCCACCCAGGTTCCTAACATAACTAAAGAAAGCCTTGTGATTATCCTTAGTGTCTTGTGCAATTTTTCTCTCGAAGCTGGCCTCAGACAATTTTATGAGTTCCCGTAGTTTTTTGCTAATACTGATCAGAGATGCCTTCCCTTTTTGGGATTTTGCTCTATCATGTAGTAGCTTCCTCCTTCTATTGTATAGTTTGTTTATTGCTGGGGTCCACCAGACAGGACGTCTGCCTTTGGAGGATTGGGTCTTGGTTTTATTTGGGATTGCATGATCCATGCATTCCTGAAGGTGTTCATAGAATGCATTTATAAAGGATTCTGCGGTCTGGGCCGTATTTTCCACAGGCCCGGGGGCTTTGAAGGATTCCACCTCAGTTTTGAGGAGTGTGAAATTTGCTTCAGAGAAGTTTTTCACTGTGGTTTTCTGGGCAGGGGGTGGGGTCAGGAAGTGAATTTCCAGTGAGATTAGTTAATGGTCTGATCTTACCAGTGAGTGATACACTTCTGGTCTGGAGTATAGAGTCCCCATGTTGGTGATGATCAGGTCCAGTATGTTTTCCCCTCTTGTGGGAGTGGTAACAAGTTGTTCCATACATTTGAGTTTATAAATTCTAGGAACCTTTGAGCTAGGGTGTTGGAGCTAGAATAATGCTCCCAGTCTATGTTTGGGTAGTTGAAGTCGCCCAATATAATGGTGTTTGGAGAGACCTTCATATTTTCCAGTGTTCTCAGGAAGGCCAAGTGGGGTTCCTGGGTTTGGGAGGGTGGTCTATAGCAGGCTATAAACTGGAAGGCAGTTTTACCCACTGTTAGTTGCACATGGATAGTCTCTGATGCTTCATGCTGTGCCACCAACCTGGAGGTGTGGATATCTTTGACGAATATTGATACTCCCCCTCCTTTTGTGGTTCGGTCCAAGTTTTGGGGCCGAAAAGCATGGTATGAGGTATAACCTGGTAGTGCTGGGGTGCTCTCGGGAGCCTTGAACCAGGTTTCTGTTACTGCACAGATATCGATGTTCTCCACACTAAGGAGAGTTTAGAGTGTGTGCATCTTGAGGTTTAGACTTCTGGCATTGAGTAGCATTACTCTTAGTTTCTTATCCCTTGTGATACCTATGGAGGTGGGTTTGTCTTTTGAGCCTTGCCTAAAAAAGGCACTATGGGGGTAGCAAGAGCCTTTGCCAATATCCGAAAGCCCAGGGGTGACAGGTGCAAGCCGTCCCTAGTGAAGCATCGTGGCTTGTCGAGCATGTCATCCCAGGCTGACAGGCATTGGATCCCCTTTGAGTGACACCAATACTTAAGCCAATTGTTGAAACAGATCATCTTGTCTTCATATTGTGGCATCATTCTTGGTGAGGGTAAGATGCTACTCAAGGTCAGGGTCATACCGGCCTGGGCTACATGCTCAGAGAGCTCCTCTATGTCTCTTTTCATGTAGTCCAGTGAGGTACGTCAGCATCCAGCACCAGACAAGTGACAAGTGGAGCACCTTAGGGTTCAGCTCTGGGAACGCTCTTGTTTGGTATCTACTTTTCTGAAGTACAGGCTGACACTAAGGGACTCCGGCTAACAAAGTTCACAGATGACTGCAAACTGGGAGCCATTATTGAATCCACAAATTATGTGGATATTCTACAAAAGGGCCTTATAGAAACAGATGCTTGGTGCCAGAGCCATTGGCTCAAGCTCAATGCCAAGAAATGCATAGGTATCCCCTTTGGGAAAAAACATGTACCCATGAATTACCACATAGGTGGCAGTACACTAATTACCAAAAGTGTGATAAGAGACTTAGGGACACAGGTGGACAGTGGTCTCACCTTTTGATAACCACATCACCACAACAGTTAGGAAATCCTTCTATGTGGCACACCTCATCACTAAGGGCTTTTCATCCAGAAAAAAGGAGGTCATTGTCCCACTGTACTCATCCCTCATTAGACCCATTATAGAATACAATGCCCCGTTTGGTATGTACCTCTCAAGGCATCTGCAACAACTGGAAAAGGCCGCAGAAATACCTCACTAAAAGAATCACAGGCCTAAAGCAGATGCCCTATGCTGACTGCCTTAAAAAACGCCAGCTATGGTCTTGTCACATATCGTCTACTCAGAGGTGATCTGTGCTTAACATACAACGCCATGTCAAACCCAGAGCTGCTGGACATGCTACACTTACAGAAATCCCAATCCCTCAGAGACACATGCTCCAGGGATCTAAACCTTGTCATCACAATGAACAAAACATGCTGGAGGGATAGGTTCCTGACCCAGAGACTCCCCAGACTCTGGAATAGACTACCCATACATGTCAAACAGAGCGCCTCTTTGGCCCTCTTCAAAAGTAACCTTGACGATTGGATGAGAGATAGGAAATTCACCCCAGGGATCACGTCAGTCACCCTGCTAGACATGGGTCCAAGGAAATAAATACTGTGGGAAGAAATAGCCAGGGAATTGTTATGGCTAGACTTGTATAGGCCCTAGGCCTGATAGCCTAGTACAAGCCTATGAACCTATGAATCTATGAAAGTAAGGAGAGGTGGGCAAAAACACCAAGGGAAATGCAGTAAATGTTGTGCAACACTGAGAGTTCATCAAATCCTAAGAGAAGGTATAGCATATGGGGAAAATTAAAGAGGATGGGGAGAGACATTGTTCTATTACAAGAAACAAGACTGAAAATCAGCTACAGAGAGAATATACTGTGTTATTACTGCCCAAAGAGAAAAATGGACAGTAATGCAGTGGGATTAAAGAGGAGATTATCAATTGCATTTTGTAGAGGTCTTCAAACCACCACAGAGAAAGTGATGGAAAGTGCTTGACAATATAAAGTATGCAACAAAAAGGGATGAAGAAGGATTGTATTAGAGCTTTTTTGCTAATTGGACAAAGACCAGAAGAGATGGAGGGGGGGCTACAATGCCCCCAGAGAACTGAAAAAAGACAGGCTATATGGAAGAAAGGAATATAACAAAAAGACAAGAACTAGCACAAACAATGAAAGATGAAGGTTTGCTGGAAATGTAGATGGAAATGTATTCAAATGAGACAGCATATGCCTTCAGAAGAAACATTTTAGTACAGGAAAGTAGGTTAGAGAGGTTCTCAAAAAAGGAAAGTCTAATGGGTATATTGGACAGGCAAAACACATATTAGATATTGCAACAGTTAGACTTAAAGTAAGTGTGCAGGAACAGAAAATAAGGAGAAGGGGATATAGGTAGGCAAGCTGCACATGAAAGGAGATAGAAGACAATGAAGCACTGCAAGGACTATGCTCAGAAGGAAAGCTGATTGAGAGAGATAGAGAGACAGAGAGTTAGTTGTGGTAATGAAGAAAGCTGGAAGAAATGAAAGTAGAACGGAAGCATTACCAACCAAACAAAAGGTAATAACAATGGAATTAGTAAGAAACATTACTATGGAACAAGAAATCTTACAATGGTACTGCTAGGACTAGTGGTGGAGAGTGGGGGAGGCAGAAGGGAAACAACTAGCCAAGAAATATAAAAAGATGGTGGCAGAGAGAAAGGTACAGAAGAAAAAGGGAGGATATGGAGAATATTCAGAAGAGGATGAACTAATCAGAGAATGATTCATGAATTACTACCAAGAGATTTACAAATAACAGGAAGGGACAGAAGTCTCATAATGGAACTGATGAATAAGAGTATAGGGATGTATACTGGAACTGAATGCAGAGATGACAAAGAATGAGATAAGGAAATCCATATACAAGATGAAGGAAAGGAAAGCCAAATATGTAAAAGTATGAGCAGAGCCAGGATAACTGTAATACCTAAAAGAGGAGGAGAGAGGGAGGAAATGGGAAATCATAGACCTATCTGTTTGATTAATATAGATAGCAAAATTTTGCCAAAGGTGTTGGGAGCGAAGACTGGATGACGTATTCTAAAAAATTGTATCTGTGTGATTTTGTCACTAAAATGAGCGTGGTTATCGCCCAGTAATAAATGGGTAAGAGGGGGTGTTGAATAGTGAGTGCCTACCATAAAGCCCAACAACAATGATTCAATAAGCTATTGGCCAGCTGGTGAACAGTTGCCCAGCTTAGATTATCCAAAATAGTTATTTTGAGCTAAAGCTGGACATAAAGCCAATAGACCTGCCAAATATAAATTAAGGATTAGTATGCTCAATATAGGTTCACTGACAGGATGTTCATAGGCAAGTACTGGGCTAGCTGCCCTTGCAGGCCATTTTAAGACAAGCCAATTTCCTTTCAAAGGTGAGAATCAAACATTGTACCTTGTGTCTTCAAGGTAAATACTTTAGCCTTTATGCCAACATCCCACCATAAAGATTCAAACCCTGTATCCTCTGCATAAACAAACTGCTCTTTAGCACAGCTTTAGACCTCTACACTACCACTATATAGCTGTAGATGTAGTTGAAAGTGAATGGCATGATGGTAGGGAAGAGGGTGGACATTTTGTGTATCCAGGAGACAAGATGGAAGAGAAGTGTGGTAAAGCCACTTGGCTTGCAATCCAGAGTCTACTGCTCAATGGGAGGACAGACTAGAAATGGTGTGGGAGTTGTGGTAAGGGAGAGGCTTCAGAAGACAGTGAGGGATATCCTCAGAATTAGTGACAGACTAATGGCAATCAAACTCCAGTGTAAGGAAAAGGCACTGTTCAGAATCTCAGCCTATGCCCTACAGCAGAGCTGTAATAGCAAGGGAAAGAGTATATTTAGGGAGAAGTTGCAGAAACAAGCAGATAAAGTGGGACAACATGAGTTGGTGTTGATAATGGGTGGCCTATATGTACATATCAGGACAGATAGAACAGGATATGTGGACTGGCTCGGTCCATAAGGGTGAAGCAAAATAAACAGAGAGGCCTTTCTAAACTTCTGTCTGGCAATAGGCTTGATGGTGGCCAACACATGGTTCAGCAAGAGACAGTCACAAAATCACATACAAGAATGGCCAATATGTGACTCCAGCAGACATCCTCCTAGTAAGGAAAGGGCATTGTGTAGAATCAGTGGTTGGAAAGTAATCCCCATTGAAGCAGTTGGCACAAAGCATAACCACCGGTTGTTAAAATCAGCTCTAAGCAGTGGTTAGAGAAGGCTCTAATGTCAACATACACTAGGCTGAAGATCTGGAGGTTGACTGGAGAGAAAACACAAGAGTTCAAGGAAATACTCAGAGCTCTTGCACCATAGGAAGAAGAGGAAATAGGTGTAGTTGCAAAAGACAAGCAGTGCCTTAAAGCAGTATGTGTGTGGACTTTAGAACAGACATGCAGCAGACCGATGTATGGAAATAAGGAGTATATGCAAAGCTGGTATTGGGATGCAGATGTCTAGGAAGTCATCAAAAGAAAGAAGTTGCATGAAAAAATTGTGAGATACAAAAGATGGATGTAAATTAGAAAGATTACTGGTTGGTTAAGAAAGAAGTGAAGTCAGCAGCTGTAATAGCAAAGAACAAGGCAACAGAAGCACTCTACCAGATTCTGGGAAGTGACACAGTAGATGGCACAGAGAAACACTATCAGGTTGCAAGGCCAAGACAGAAAGAGTAAGATAAAGAAGATAGTTATCAAACACCTTTCATAAGGGACATTAGCAAGAGCCTGCTTACCAGTCCACAGGACATCAAAGGCAGATGGATGGAGTACTTCCAGAAGATTCTGAATGAAGAAAACCCCAGACAAGTTAAACTGCCACAGACACATCTGTGATGAAAGAAGAAGAGGAGCCCACCCTAGAAGAAGAGCAGCTCTAAGAAAAATTAATCCAGAGAAAGCAACAGGGACAGATAAGATGACATTAAGCATCTCTGGTGGCATAGACGAATAAAGCCCTGACTACAGCCTAGGTGACCCAGGTTCGATTAACAGATCAGGTGATTGACACAGTGACAGAGAAAGGGATGGATGTGCCTATCCATGGGGTTGAGTGCTGCATCGGTGTCATCTTACACTGATCCTTGATAGAGGTCGGGGACGTCATTTGAAGAGGGGGACACAGTTGAAGGGTGGAAGGTGGACCTGGCTGAGCTGCTGCAGAGACAGGGCAATATGCTTGTTGCTCACATCCCATATCCACCCACGCCATACCACATTACTATATGGGAGGGGGGGAAATAGGTAGATCATAAGTAAACTCCCTGATAAATGTTTTAATGTGCCGAGCCCCTGTTTCTTAGGGTCCCACGATCGACCCCAGCAATACCAGATAAAAAAGGTCCAGGGGGAAAGGAGTGAGCTGGTAGACCTGGTACAGACAAGGCACAGGGGATGGGCCAGCAATAATAAAGCTCAGCGGGTGCAACAACAAAAAAAAAAGATAAGGTCACAGCAGATAGGATCAGGATGTTTGGAGGGTTGGGGGAAATGGCACCAGAGGATACTCATACCTGTATGGGAAGAAACGCATATCCGAGATATCTACTGGATAAGCATACTAGTGCTGTGTGCAAGCACAAAGGGGACTATGGGCAGTATAAAGGTATTAAACTCCTATCACACTGCATGAAAGTTCTGGAGAGGTTGATTGATAAATCAATATAAAGAGTAATAGAAAGCAAGAATGGAGATGAGCAGGTTTTGATGTTTTTAGATACCTGAGAAGAAGCTAGAAATGAATTCAAATGGGCATTCCTAGATTTGGAGAAAACATATGACAGGCTCCCAAGAAAGCTGATTTGGGCAGTCCTGCAATGTCCCAGAAACACTGGTAGAATTATAGTGGAAGTACAAGTATAGTACAAGGACTCATTGACACAAGTATGAGTCAACTGCTTTTCATACTGGTGATATACTACATTAGCAAACATGTAGGAGGCAACAGATTAACAAAACTGCTATGTTCAGATGATGTGGCAATGCACCCAGACTATGAGCAAGATCTTCAGCAAATAAGAGGGGAATGGAATGCAAAACTGAAGACAAACAGGATGAAAGGTAGTACAGACAAGACTATTGTAATGGCAGCAAATAGGAAAAATCAGAAAAAGCTGAGAGGTGAGATAGTAGGGAAAACAGTGAAACAGCTTAACAGATTCAAATATCCAGGAATGATAGCTCAGGAGAAGGGAAGTCTGAATGAGGAGATCAAACCTAGAATCAGAAGGACTGCAGTCAATTGGAACAGGGTGTCATGGGTAGTATGTGACAGAAAAATGCCAAAGAAATTGAAAAGGAAAGTGTAGAAAACAGTAGTGTGACTAGTACTACAGTATGGTACAGTAACCCGGTCAGTGAAGGCTGAGCAGTTGAGAAAGGTGTTGGAGGTGATGGAGATGAAGTGCTTGAGATAGGTGGTAGGATGCACACTGTGAGACAGACAAAGAAATGAGGATAGCAGAAAGAAGCGAAAGTAGCTCCAGTTACAGAGAAGGTTTATCAGAATAGATTGTGGTGGGTCAGGCACATGTGGGGGAAAGCAAAAGACAGCTTTTTGAAGTAGATTTGGGACAGTCAGAAGAACGCAAGAGGAAATGAGGGTGTTCATCAAACAGCTGGATATATTGTGTATGAGGAAACCTGCCAGTTAGGCATAACTGTCAAAGGAAGAATAGTGGCACTGAATCAAAAGTGATGGCTGATGTGACACCCTGACCCCATGTTGCAAGTGAGAAAAAGTGTGCATATATGGTGATGATGGTTATGACTGGATGAAGACATGCCAAAAATAAGACAATCAGGCAAAATGGCTTACTGAAGAGAAGAAAAGCAGAAAAAATAGTGTGGCTTGCTGTAATTTATACACAGGGAAGAGAAGAAACAGAAAGGGAAAAGTGGGATTCTCTTCTTTGACCTGAGAAGGCTTTTGATATAGTGAGATGAGCATTCCAATAGGAAGGCTATTAGGAAGGTTAGTGGCACAGCACGATGCTTCAGAGATTATCCATGTGCAACTAACAATGGGAAAAACTGCAATTTAAATTGTAGCTTGCTACAGATCACCCACCATGTCCTAGGACCCCCACTCTGTGTTTCTGGAAACACTGAGAAAAATAAGGTCCTACCAAACACCCTAATATTGGGTGATTTCAATTACCCAAACATTAACTGGGAGAACTACTCAAGTACTAACTCCTTTGCCCAACTTTTCCTAGAATTTATAAACTCAAATGCCCTGGTTCAACTGGTCAACACTCCCACCAGAGGTGACAACATATTGGACTTGGTCATCACCAACATGGGCGACTGGTTTTCCACATCAGAGGTCAACCCCTCGCTGATTAGATCTGACCATAAAAAAATCACTTTGGATATCCATATTCTGCCCCCACCCCCGGACAAGAAAACCACCATAAAAAACTTTTCAAAAGCAAACTTCACATTACTTAAGACCGAGGTGGAAAGTTTCAAAGCCCCCATGCTGAAGGATAACACTGTCCAAGCTGCAAAATCCTTTACTAAAGCATTCTACCGGCAGCTACAAGAATGCATGGATCATGCCAACCCAAGCAAAACCAAGACTTACTCCTCCAAGAAAACTAAACCAGTCTGGTGGACTCCTGTCATAAACAAGCTATACAATAGAAGGAGGAAACTAGTACAGAAAAGAGTAAAATCCCAAGAAGGGAAGACATCTCTGATCAGTATCAGAAAGAAACTATGATCCCTCATAAAATTATCCAAGGCGAGCTTTGAAAGAAAAATTGCCAAGGACTCCAAAGATAACCACAAGGCATTCTCTAGCTATGTCAAGAATCTAAGTGGCAATGCTCAGATCTGCTCGGAGTTAGTGCAGAATGACATAAAATACACTGAACCGACCAATATCTCCGACATCCAGGCAGACAGATTTAGTGCAAATTTCATCCCCCTCTCACCCCCAAAAGGGCAAATAACCATACCAGAAGAATGTAGAGTCCCTAAAATCACAGATACTCAGGTTAAAACAGCCCTCTCCAAAGCCAAAAACACAGCATCAATGAGACCGGATGGTATCCCAGGCTGCGAACTACATGAGCTCAAAGATGAACTAACCCCTCACCTAAACACACTGTTCAAACTCAGCCTCTCCACAGGCTACATACCCATAGAGTGGTGCACAGCAATGGTTATTCCACTCCACAAAGGTGGAGCCACAACAGACCCTGGGAACTATTGCCCTTTAAGTCTGACTAGCTTGGTCTGCAAAGCTATGGAGCGCATCATCAAGGAACTCATTAACAGAGACATTGGGAACCTCCAAACACTGGACCCTACCCAGTTTGGTTTTGTTAAGGGCAGATCATGCCTCCTGAACCTGGTGCACTTCTTTGTGACAGTTACTAAGGCTAAAGATGAGGGAAAGGTGGTACACACAGCCTACCTAGACCTCGCTAAGGCCTTCGACATCATTCCCCATTCTGATATTATAGACAAGCTCACCAGCCTGAACATAAAGCCCTACGTCACAAGATGGGTTGCCATCTGGCTCATGGACAGAACCCACATGGTGAGAGTTGTGGGAGCTAGGTCCAACTCGAACCCAGTTACAAGTGGCATTCCCAGGGCTCAGTCCTAGGACCCCTCCTGTTTGGCATATACTTCTCAGGGGTACAGGCAAGCACAAGAGGACTATGGCTGACCAAGTTCACAGACGACTGCAAACTAGGGGCTATAATTGACTCTCCAGCTGACACAGACATCATCCAAAAGGGTCTCACTGAGACAGATATCTGGTGTCAAAATCATGGCCTCAAGCTAAATGCCAAAAGTGCATAGTCATCCCCTTTGGAAAAAACAAACTACCCACAAACTACCACATAGGCGTTAGTCCCCTAAATACGGAAGACGTAATAATGGATCTGGGGACCCAAGTAGATAGTAATCTCACCTTTGATAATCACATTGCCAAAGTGGTTAGAAAATCTTTCTACTTGGCCCACCTAATCACAAAAGGGTTCACATCCAGATCAAAAGAGGTCATTGTGCCCCTCTACTCATCACTCATCAGACCCATCATAGAGTACAACGCCCCATTTGGGATGTACCTTGCAAGACACCTGCAACAGCTGGAAAGACGACAGAAGTACCTCACCAAGGGGATCACTGGCCTCAAACAGATGCCCTATGCAGCTCGACTGAAGAAACTCCAATTGTACTCGGTTGCATACCGCCTACTCAGAGGTGATCTCTGCCTGACATACAACAGAATTGATGGACATGCTCCACCTAAAGAAAACCTTATCCCCTCAAGCCTCACACTCTAGGGATCTAAACCTCACCACAACAATAAATAGGACATGCTGGAGGGATAGATTCCTGCCCCAGAGACTTCCCATACTTTGGAACAAGATCACAATCTACATTAGGCAGAGCTCCTCGCTAACACTCTTCAAATGACACCTTGACGAGTGGATGGGAAACAGAAAGTTTACCTCGGGGATCACTTCAGTGGATCTGCTGGACAGAGGCACAGGGAACTAATCTAAGGGGTGGCGAAAGCCAACACATTCTGGCTAGGCTTATAAATGCCTTCAGGCAGATAGCCTGTACCAACCTATGAACCTAAGACACTGCAACAGGTAGGCAAAAATGTTCATGCAGTGGATACAGACCATATATAAACATCTAGAAACTGAAATACTCATAAATTGAGGCATATCTAAAGAGTCACAGATAAAGAGAGAGGCAATACAGAGGTGCCCACTATCCCTTGGCCTACTCAGGCTTGTGATAAAGAAGCTGACAGTGGAAGTCAGACAAAATTTAGCAATGTTTGAAGAAAAGGAGGGGATAAAATCTCATTTTGTCTTATATGCAGATGACTACATGCTAATGTCAGATGATGTGGCTGCAGCAATGGGAACTACTAGACAGATATCCTAAAAGTTTAAGGAAGTGGTGTAACTCAGATACAACAACAAAACATCAGTAGTTGTAAGATTAGGAAAAGGGAGGGTGAAGGGTGAATAGGTGAGATAAAGGAAAAGGAGGTTCCCATGTACTTTGAGTCCTATTTTGGGAATACGGTGAGATAGAAGTCTGGGAAAAACAAAAAAAAAGTTAGAAAAATGTAAAGGATACTCTAGGGGGATGGGAGGTATTACATGTACACATCACTTGGTAGAATTAATGCAGCAAGTATGATGATACTACCAATAATCCCCCACCTACTTTGCTATATGCAAATAGACCCCCCAGGGACAAAATGCTACAACAAATGCACAAAAAGACATAGAGGATTGGGTTAATAAAGGTGAATGGCAAAGAGCGAACAGGGCAAAAAGGAGACTGAATAGGAGTAGGGGATGTTGGGGCTCCCACAAATCTTAACACATGCGCTGACATGTAACATCATTCACTGTAGAGAAACAGATGAGAAGGAGGTTAAGCAAAACAGAGTGTGGGAGAGGAAGGTATGGAAAAGCTTACTAAAAGACATGAAGGAAGCACTACTAAAAGAACTGAGATGCATGAAATAGGGTGAGTAGATTCTCAAAAAAGTATTGGCAACAGATGGGTGGGAGCAAAGATAGGGAAGAAAAATGAAGAAATCTGGAGAAGTGGAATAGCTCAACAGGATACTTTTGAGGAAAGATTTTAAACAATAGAGGAGTTAATACAGAAATGCAGAATACCAGAGACCCAAAAAGAGATACTGCTTGGTACTCAGACAGACCAGGAAAAAAATAGTAGAAAGAGGGCAAAAGTAGAAAGAAGAGGGCAGCAAATAAGGGCAAAAGGCACCTTGGAGGAAATGGAAGAGGTTAAGGAATCAAAGGACCAAACAGGGTTATGAAAAATTTAGGGAAAGAGGGGACAAGGTCAAAGAAGAGAGAATGATGAAGAATTGTGAAAGGGAAGAAGGAGGGAAAGGAGTTGCAGGACACTAGTAGAAGACAGTTCAAGCAGTGAACCACATGCAGACAGTTCATGGAGTGGGAGACAAGAGCCTGATAATATTGCATATATTGTACCTAACCCCCAGGAGAGTGACAGAGGCAGGCAGAAAGGAGACTAAGAGATGCTAGAGGTGTCACGAGGAAGAAGCAAGAGTGATACACATGTTCTGGGACTATGTGTGGGCACAGAAAGTCTGTAAGAAGGCACAGAGGAGTTTGGGAGGCATATTTCAAAAGGAAGCAGAGCATACTTGGACATGTTATTTATGGAGCATAAAGAATGCCGACAGCATTTGAAAAGAAAGAGAAATGAGCATTATCAGACTGCTGAGTACTAAAGTTAAAACCATCACAACTCAACACTGGAAGGTGGTAAAGCCAGTATGGGAGCAAGGATTACATAAGAGTCTCCTGGGCATGGGGAGAAGATGGCAGAATTAGACTAGAATGAGGAATGGAAGGGAGGGGAAATTAAAATGTAATGCAAAGAGGTAATAAAGTACTTCAAGAGTGAAAGTCATACCAGGATGAAGGACAGGATGAACCCAAAGGGAAACTAGATGGGAGGTGTGGATAGGGATAGGGTAGGAAATGAAGCAGTCAACTGTTAATAAAATATGCTGCACCATGCATGAGAAGCGCATGTAAATACAATATACTTTAGGGAGTTGTCTTAAATTGTCAAATGTAAATACCAGTTTTTGGGTTTGTCTAATGGAAAAGATAAAATGGACTGCAGTTAATGAAATAAATGAAAATTTGTCAGCTGTTGGTAGTGATAAAGTGTTCCATGCATGAAGCTTGCACCACAGAGGTGCTATGGAAAGGTATTTTGTGCAATAAAGTCTAACTATGAAAAAAGAAACAAATTGTACTTTTATATTTTAAGGAAGACATATAGTTGAAGGAAACATCTTAATTACTTAGTGAATTAAAGCATTTCTATACTTTGAAATATAGCAAAAAACCAGAGGAATGCATCAACCAAAAGAGCACATAAAAATAAACAGTATTGAATCCCAAAGTCCTCTACTATTTTCACCATGTAAAAAAAAATAAAGAATTGCAAGACGATACCATCTGACAGACTTCAAGAGGAATATCAGATAAATGTTCACATGGAAGTGGAGACCAATGTATTAATCCATGATGAATATCTTTTCAAATTAGATATGCAGGCTGGTATTACTCCTGAAACTATTGTTGCAAGCATCAGGGACTTGCAGGACCTGACAACCTTAATTGGAACTGCATTAGAAAAAGAATTAGCTCACACATGTACTTTAAATTACAATCAAATTATTGAGGAACAGACTTGCCACCCATATAAAAAAGTGCATCCCTGTCCATTGTCAAGTGCAACTTGGAACTATGGATGGGAAACAGAAAATTTAAACTCAATCACAAAAATGGTAGAAACAGTAGTAAAGTGCAGAGTGAAAATTTAAACAGAAAATTTAACCCAGGACTGCACCCTGTACTACTAATGAACAGAGGCATCTCTGAAATGCTTTATCTTATGCATGGTTCCACTCAAATTATCTATTGTATGATCCCAGTTATTCTCTTTAGGGGTGATATATATAATTATTCAGAATGTGATGGGAAAGGCTAATCTAACACCAAATGAGATAGGTTAATTTAAGCAACAAAGGGGAAGTTGGCTAGGCTTAAAATGGCCAGAAAAGACAGCTAGCCTAATACTTACCTGTGAACCTATAAAGCTATAAAACTATTAAAAAATCATTACATAGATCTGTCCCCATGACACTGAGGGTTATAGCCCTTCCCTTCCCTTAACCTAGACAACCCATGTTCAGGTAGTGACATTAGTGCTGGAAGGAAGATGGGAGTGAGTGGCCGATGCTTTCTCAACCTTCCTCAGGGGGAGGGTGGGTGCCTAGTCTCACTGCAATAGCAACATTAAGAATCTGGTGAGCTCCGTGCATCAAGCAATATATCACTTGGTTGGGAGATTGCTCATGCATGGTAGTGCACATGCTTCTTCCAGAGGCAGTTATTATGGAGATTGCAAGACTGCCATGGGGTTGTCAGAAGTTAGGGCACACTCTTCAGCAGCAATGTGATACTGTGTCAGCTACCTCAATCTCCTCACTAGTCCTGGACATTGGTCTGATTGAATCCAAAGGAAGCTGAGATGTGACTAGCTGATCTAGTGAATAAGGAGAGTAGCTGGTGGCAGCCAATGGTCATCTTCAAGGGGGGAACTCATTGTTACAAAGTCTAGCATTCCATTCTCTAAATATTAATAAAACACACTCCAAGCTGGAAGACTGTCATAATAAAATGCTGCCAAGAACATATCATCTAGAAGTTCTTCCTAAATCTATAAAAGATGGTCTCTCTTTGCTGGAAGGTAGATTTAGAATGGTTTAATAATGGGAGGCTAGGGGAGGATTGCCCTGACAATCAACTTAATTTAGCCAAGCAAGAAACTTTCAGTCTAGTCTCTGGCTCTTCAAAAGCTCTGCCATCATATGTTGGGAAAGAGTTCATAGGTCCCTGTGTCCCCTCACTCTTCAAGGTCACAAACCTCAAACTCATAAATGTAAAATTAATGAGCACAGTAGAAGGCTTTAGTATTATATTGGCAGCTAAAAATAGAAACCTTCTGAATGCCAGGGATACTTCTTAATAATAGTCCATATCTACTAAAAGAACTGTGAGAGGATAAAACCAACATGGCACACAAAATACAGTTAGTTTAGATTGGTAATACATTCAAAATTGCATATCTTCATGCTGTGTCTTTTTCTTGAAAGGACGTGGATTGTAATGCTGAACAGTTCCTACAAATACACACTAACATCTTTACATAAATGTATATCCTTCAGCAGCTATTAACTGGTATAATAATGTACCATAAAGAGGATTATGAGCAGATGACTGATCATAACCTGTTTATTATGTGCTCGAGACATGGATGCCAAGAGACGCACCTCTCATTCATACTTCAGCATAAGCAACTGCTTATGGGCCAGTTTATAGCTCTGCAGCACCTTTAGAAACAGGAATGTAATCTTCTTACACTGCAAAAATGGTACACTCGCTTGTCTATCAATGATACTAACTTGTGCATCTAATGTCATCATCATTTCTGCTTTAGCTGCCAAACACATACTTTTTAGTTCTAACTCAAGTGTGTACCACCGCACTAATGCAGGGAAAGATCCCGCTGAATAGATAGTCACAGCCCATCCTCTATATCTTTCACTAAGTACTTATCTTGGAAGACAAATGGATCAGCCCTCAATGGATTACTCTTGTTGTCACAGCTGGGCCCCAAAATGTACACATTCTTGCAACATGGTTTGTAAAAGGCACCAGGATAATTATAGTGTGGCAAGCTTGGAGAAGAATGCCTCTTGAGACTAGCCTATAGTCAAGCCTGCTAGATTGTAGGGTAAGCAGGGTAGTATAGATCAATTTGTCCACATCTGGGTACATGTACCACCAAGCATCCTCCAAATGCATGCTCACCGTGTGCTGCTGAATAACTTTGTGAGCTTTACTATTTCTTACTTTCCCAGTGAAACTTTTTCCAATGCCTTTCAGAATGGAGTGGTGTGTCTCTGATAGAGCTGAGTATGGTATGAAAGTCACTCCCTATGATTAAAGCAGATTTCCATGAGTCTAAGGAGGTAAATATCTCCCTAAAGGGAGAGGAATGAACAATAGTGGGGCTGTATATATTGAACAAAGTTACACATCCGTGCCTACTATCAAACATTGACCAGACTGCTCTACCATCTTCTTCAACACTCTGTTTCATTTTGCATGTCCAACCTAGTAATTTCTTAAACTTATTGATAGGGTATATACTTCCCTGAATAATAAGACAGGTTATTGATTTCTTTTCTTTATGGCTAGCACTTACAAAATAAAATATTCACCTTTCTCTGTTATGTTATCTTTTTCACTCATTACACTAGTTAGTTAGCAAGGTTAGGATCCATTCTCATGAAGGCCAACAGTAATATCTGTGGGTTATCCTAAGAATAACATCAAATATAAATGTATAATTGTATTTATTACCAAACTATGCAAGCTTTGGCAATTAGTCTGATCTGTGAGTGCAGTAAATGATTCTTATGAAATGTGGTCAGAAAGTCCTTCTGTGTGGCACATCTCATTACTAAAGGTTTTGCATTAAAGAAGAAAGAGGTCATCATCTCTTTCTACTCTTCCCTCATTAGGCCAGTCATAGAGTACAATGCCCCATTTGGCATGTACCTCACTAGACACCTGCAACAACTGGAGAGGCCACAAAAGTATCTCACAAAGAGGATTCTAGGCCTTAAACACTTGTCCTATATGGACAGACTCAAAAAACTCCAACTATTCTCTGTCTCATATCACCCACTTAGAGGCGATCTCTGCTTGACTTACAAAGCCATGTCTAACCAAGCTCTGTTAGAAATGCTACATCTAAAGAAATCCCAATCCCTCCACACCAGACACTCCAGAGACCTCAACCTCATTACTACAATTAACAGAACATGCTGGAGGGACAGGTTCATAACCCAGAGACTGCCCATGCTATAGAACAGACTTCCCATACATGTCAAGTAGAGCACCTCACTGAACCTCTTCAAGAGAAATCCTGATGAGTGGATGGGTAACAGAAAATTCACCCTGGGGGTAACTCTAGTGGCTCTACTCGACAGAGACACTGGGAACTAAGGTTGGATGGCACAATGCCAGGGTAATCCTATGGCTAGGCCCAAGGGCCATTAGCCTAGTATACACCTATGAACCTATGAACCTATGAAATTTACAAAATAAATCTATGATAGTCCCTTTCATGTTGGAGGAACCCTTGTATTTTTTTGGGAATGTGTAATAAGTAGCTTTCAGTTAATGACACAATATATGAATTCTACCACAAAAGTCTTACCTATAGGAATAATCCCATTTACTCTTTCAACAATGGCAATATTTTGTTTTCAATAGTATTGCACAGGAGATGCCTGCATAAATCATATACCAACTTTACCATTTAATTATTATTTAGTTATCATATTTATGTAAAGGTCTGGTGATCTTTTGAGGCCAAATTCACAATTACTGCAAAAAAAAAGGAGATTGCGGTTTATATCAGAATAAAAACAATTTGCCATTTATATCCTATGGAGCTAAGGATATCACCCTAGATATTAGGTGGGCTATGTTTAGTTATTTTGTCAATAGCTTCTTTATTAGTGTCACACTTTTTATAAAAAATTTTGACAAAGGCATATTTCTAAATCTATAAGTAGTATCTTTCAACTAGACAATAAATGCCAATGGAACTTTGATTCAGACAATTTTGCAGCTTTGGCTGCTGGCAAGCATAAAGTTAAATCACTGTATAGCTCTGTCCCCTTGCATTTTAAATTGAAGATTCGGGGAAAATATGTTGAATGGGCAGCTACACTATCAAAGCTGTTGGTTATCTCAAACAATATACCATTGATACTAATAAGTGGAAAATTTTGTGCACAGTTAAAATATATATATAATGCATTTTATAGACAGTATGAAGAGATGTGTTCTTTTAAAAATTGTCATATAAATGAAAATTATGCTAACAGATTTCTGACAGAGTCTGACCAAATCCATTTCCAGAAAACCAAGTTTCAAAACTAGATTCCGATATAATATTACAGGAAGTGCTAGAAACCATACAATCTCCCAAGTGATATAAGGCTAAAGGACTGGATGAATTTTATGTAATTTTCTTTAAAAAAAATTCACAGCACATCTGTCCTCAGATTTGGCCAAACTAAACAATTATTTATATAAATATGTTATTAAAGGTAAATATACAAATCCATCAAGAACAACATTTATTATTAAACAAAAATAGAGACCAATATCTAATTCTTAATGAAGTACTATCATCTTATTACATGGATTAATATAGATATTACATTTTATTCAATACTATTGACAAGAATGTTGTCTTGATGGTAACCAGATTAAATTCCAATCAGGTTGTATGGAATTGAGGCAGACCCAGGAAAGAACAGCATGGTAGAATTAATACTGTATGACAATATGAACCACAGTAATCTGCAGGGAGGATTTGCATTGCATCCGTGTAATATGTTTGACCATGTACATGTTTCTCTATGAAAGTAAGGAGGATGGTACCAAGCACTGCTCTTCAGAATAAGAAGAAACAATGTTTGGTTGGTTATCTTCTGTATGCAAATAATACAGCTACTCTGGAGTTTAGTCCTTCTCAGTTCTCTGGATGGTACATCATTATGTATGTATTATATAGTTACGCTAACAATATTACTGCTTATGAAATGCACTAGATCACTTCAACCACTGATTGTCTTTCTCTTAAATATAGGTCCAGTTTATCACCGACATGCTTACCCTTCTTGGTGGTAACAGTCGTACTAATTTAATATAGTTATTTCTCACTTACTTAAGTCTGCTCATAGCACAGGGCTGAGAGTTTTGATTATACTATATTTTAGACAACAAGTCCACTTCCTCTGCTTTTCTTCAATTATATCATTACTATTTATCAGCTTGAGACTAGACTTAACTGTTAATAAAGGATATAAAAAATAATACCGTAATCGTATCACTTCCTTGTATTTTATTATCTGCATTATTTATAATGTTCATGGCATTCCAGACATATCTATTGTACCCTAGAATAATATTCTTCAAATCCAGATAAAAAATCAGTTAGTATTTTGTCAATTTGTTGAAGGAAAAAGAAGCTTGACTTGTCACTATTAAAACTGAGCTGACTTTTACTTTCATGGGGCTGTTCTTGCATAATATTAAACATTACTACAGGAATATTTCACGTGTCCTATTTGGACCTGATTCATAAGTATTGATATTAACGTTCATCAATTCACTCTAAATCCATCTCCTTCATCCTTTCATGTTGCCTTTCTTTTCTCTACATTCCTTTTTTAATGAATACATTTGGCTAAATACACAAGTTTTAAAGGTCATTCTTTAGGGAACTTATGAGAGTTTTGTTGTCAAAAGAGACTAATGTTGAATCTTAAAACTAAATTCAGGTTGTTTAAGCCATTCTAAATGTTTCTAGTTGCTTTAAGTTAATTAAAACTCCACTATCCACAGTCACATATAACAGTGCATGACCTTAGCATGAGATAGACCAACATAATGAGCTGTCTATATATCAATCAACCAATCAATCAATAAATAAATCAATGTTTAAAAAGAATTGTGGTTTTTAATCACAGTGGGTATATACCATTAGCCAGCTAGCCATAAATAAATCCGAAACATGGAGATTTAAAAAAAATGTTTATGCTTTCTGAAGGCACTTTTAACACTTAAATAGCTTAAGAGTTTTTACAAAACCACTAATATTACCTCTGAGCAGTATAGGATATTCTCCCAGTTCAACAGTATTATAAGAAATGTAATTCAAAATATTCCGGTAATGATTGAAAGGGTGAAAAATAAGGCAAATACATAAATAATTAATTATCAGCATTTCCCTTTACAATGATCCCAGGGCCTTCTGTTTCACATGCAACATGTTATTCTTACTTTTATAACAAGCAGAAAGACGATAGATCATTGCCTCTGGAATCAGTTGGATTTTAGCTTCATAACCTGGTGAATTAGCTGGTCTTGGTGCAAAACTGGAAATTGATACAAATTGTCCTGTAGAACTGAATGGTTCTTCCAAGTTTCTAATACATCCAGTTTTATTTCTCCTACCTTTCTAGTCAGATTCATTTAATCTCTGTGGGTAATATAACGTTTATTTCTTCACTGATTGCGATATTTTTGGAGTTCACTTGATTTGAAAGGGCTTTTGCTTGTTTTGCTTTTCAAGCCATATGCAGATACATAGTTTTCTATTGTTTTGCATATTCAAAGGTAACTGTCTTCAGATTTTTTTTTCATGTTTAGCATCATGTTTAAGCTTGATAGCATCTTTGTGATTTTTATTTGTTCTAAAATATTCCCTAAAATTCTAGAATTGCTTACAGAGATTGCAAGGCAGTATGGGCAACATATGATTTTAACAAATTCAAGATTTAGGATAAAGAAAGCTGGAGTCCTGTATAGACTAAGGATAATGTTTATTTGGTGGTTTTCCACAGAACAGTATGATAATCCCTGTGTTGTAATGATCTGCAAATTTTGTCTGAGTATCTTTAATATTCAATTGCTCTGATAGCTTTAGATGGGTCTTTGTCAAAGTTTGATTCATTTGCTTATTCGTGTAAAGGAATGGAATATACCAACATGTTTTATCATCAGGCGCAGGGTACATAGTGGATGCCTTTTCTCTACATATGGATATCACTGAAGGGAATAGTCCAGTGGCCCTGTTTTGTTTACTTCAGGGTTTTGTACAGAATGACTGGAGAATCTCTGTGAAATTTTTGAACCAATTATTTCAGCCTCATATGATCAGCAAAGAACCAATGATTAAATATGCTTAACTAGAGGTTTTATAACAAAAGGAAAGTATGTTGTAGAAGATTTGAACTTGGGCCCACTTTTACATTTTTATACCTCCTATATAAGCTGTGGCACTTTCCAGTTTATTCCCTTCTCTTGGAAGATGTCACTAGCTACAAATACATATACACCAAGCATTTATCAGCTGTAACTCAGTGATCATTAATCTGCCCAAAAAGAGGGCTTCCACTGTAAAAGCTAGGAGTGTTATCTATCCTGCAAGATTGTTTTACAGACAAATGAGTGGCAGTTCACTCTTCAACAACCAGCTTCTTCAAAGCAAACAATTTAGGCCTGCTTCAAACCAAGAGAGCTAGCAGTAAAAAGGAAGCAGGAGAAATAATTCAGGGATTATAACAATATGCAGACAAAAGGAACATTTCTATGTCTGCACTGTGTGTCACACAAGTGGCAAAATGATGAACTGACAGCTGCATCCCTGTAATGGAAAGAGATTAATGCCAGAAAAAAAAAAAACAGTCATATTAAAATGCCAGCTTCCTTTAGAAGGAAAAAATGTCCAAAACCAGCTAATATAAATGTTTGTATCCCAGAATGCAAAGATATTTATTATTGGAACACTATTGGGGGCATTATAGCTAAACTATTATGTGGGTGATTACAGTCAAAATGGATTGTCTTTTCCACAAGAAAAGACTGGAAATATGAAAAAAGCTGAAAAGGTACAACCCCTACTACTATCACCTAAGAACACAATATGTGAGAGATGCAATTACATTAAGAACTTAGAATTCTTGCTATCTCAGTCACAAGTCAGTACAGCTGGCACTGAGAAGGTTATCTGTGAAAACATTATGAACACCACACATCCAACACCACCCACACCTATACAACACACTCCTACATATGCGGAGGTTCTCAACAAAAACATTCCTAAACAAAAGAGACCTCCGAAGCAAAAACACACACACACACACACACACACACACACACACACACACACACACACACACACACACACACACATCACAACACACAGCACCTAGCATCACACATAGTACATATACCTGTGTCTCACAGGCTGTAAGACCTAGCCACAAACCCAACATACTAGTCATAGGAGACTCTATTGTGAAACACACAGATGTGCCCCTCACCAGGCTAGACAAGGAGAAAGTCATGGTAAGTTGCTTGTCAGGTGCTAGAATCTGGCATATCATGCACTCAGTCATGTCTCTTAACAGCAGGTACTGTTATACCTCTGTCATAGTCCATGTTGGTGTGAATGACTTGAGATGTACCTCTCTGGACTACATGAAGAGAGGTATGATTGAGCTAACTGAATATGTGTCACAGGCAGATATGTCCGTAGCCTTAAGCAGCATCCTACCATCACCCAGAATGATGCCTCAATACAAAAAGAAAATGATTAACTTCAACAATTGACTTAGTTCCTGGTGTCATTCCAAGGCGATCCAGTACGTGACAGCCTTTGAGGACATGATTGACAGACCACAATGCTTTGCCAGAGATGGCCTTCATTGGCCTCCCCTGGGCTTCAGGCTTCTGGCAAAGGCTCTTGCCTCCCCATAATGCCTTTTTAGGCAATGCCATAAGCAGAAAATTACCAATATGAAAAATTCTTCTAAATTAAATTTAAAGGTCATACTGCTAAATGCTAGGAGTCTTAGCATGAAACTGCACTCATTGCAAGCATTCTTTGCCTTGGAGGATGCTGACATTTGTGCAGTCACTGAAACCTGATTCAAAGCTGCAGAGAGCACCCCAGCCTTACAAGGTTACTCATCATACTTTACTTTCAGACCCCAAATGGAGGGCTACAAAGCCAAAGTAGTGGAGTTTCAATATTTATCAAAGACATACACATTTCCAGGCTGGTCAAATGGTATGACACACAGGAGACATTCCAAGTGCAGTTAACTGTTGACAAAACACCTGTTCAAATCATACCCCCAACTATGACTCAGGACGCCCACTCCATCTATCTGGACTTACTTGAATCCATCAAGATTCAACCCTCTACCCTGATCCTGGGTGACTTTAACTACCCAATCATAGACTGGAAGACCTATTCTAGCCTAAACATGAATGTTCAGAGATTCTTCAACTTCATCAATGCCAAAGCATTGGATCAGCTGGTCAACACCCTTATGAGAGGTGAAAATATCCTGAACTTGGTCCTAACCAACAGGTGTAGCCAATGTAGCACTCCTACAATATCATCCTGCTTGGTAAGAACCGACCATAGACCAATCAATTTTGAAGTCACCATCTCACCTGACCCCCCCCCCTGTCAGGGTCAAACAAAAAAACTTTTCCAAAGCTGACCACAATCTCCTGAGAGCAGGTATAAGCAGCTTCACAGCCACTTTCCTTTCAGTTGGAATGAGCACTACTGTCCAAGCCTACACCAAAAAACTATATGAGCACCTACATACCTGTATGGACTCAGCAATACCTGACAGGACTAAATCATCTTCCTCAGGAAAGAGTAAACCTGTCTGGTGGACAGCAGAAATAAACAAACTCTTTGTCCAGGACCAAGAAAGAGCAGGTGCCAATTTGGAAGTAATCTCTCCTTTGTCTGAACAAACACATAAGGTCACTGGTAAAATCCTCTAAGGCTCACTTCGAGTCCAAATTCGCCACTTCCACTAAGAACAATCACAAGACCTTCTTCACATACATGCGCAGTCTCAAAGTAACACCCACATCTGCTCTGAACTGGTGATTAATACCACCACGTACACAAATGTCGTAGATATAGCCAAACTGCTGGCAGACAGGTTCAATGAAAACTTCACCCTTCTGTGGCCCCATCAGAAGACCAGGACATCCGCAGCACCTGCCCCCCCCCCCATCACTAGGGAGCAGGTCTTTAATGCCCTCTCAAAGGCAAAAAATACAGTCTCCATGGGACCCAACAACATATCTCACTGTATCCTACATGAACTCAGGCATGAGCTCTCAGCTCCATTAGGCACCCTATTCAACCAAAGCCTGAGCACCAGCTTCATTCCAGCCAAATGGAGGGCAGCCAGTGTCATCCATTTGCACAAAGGTGGAGTGTCCACTGACCCAGGCAATTATAGGTTCATCACCCTAACTAGCCTGAACTGCAAGGCCATGGAATGCATTATCATAGACCTTATACACTAGGACATTGGCAACCTCCAAATGCTTGACCCCACACAGTTTGGTTTTGTCAAAGGGAGATCATGCCTGTTAAACTTAGTCGACTTCTTCAAAACAGTGTCAAAGCCATGGATGATGGGAAGACAGTGCACACTGCCTACCTTGACTTAGCCAAAGCCTTCAGCACTATTCCCTACGTGGGCATGATAGATAAACTCTTCCAGCTAGGCATCAACCCATATGTTTTCAGACAGGTAGCAAACTGGCTCACTGATAGAACCCACTCAGTCAAAATAGGGGAAGCCACCTGTAGTAGTAGACCTGCAATGAGTGGTGTACCCCAAGGACTGGTCTTGGGGCCTCTACTGTTTGGGATATACTTTTCTGAGATGCAAGCCAAAACCAGTGATCAGTGGCTTACCAAGTCTGCAGATGACTGCAAGCTGGGCGCTGTCTTTAATTCAACTAGTGATGTGAACATCCTCCAAAAGGGCCTTACCCAAACTAATGAATAGTGCCAGAAGCATGGCTTCAAACTGAATGCCAAGAAATGCATCATTATCTGCTTTGGGGAAAATGGCATCTCCACTAATTATCACATTAATAACAATGTACTAAGCATGCAATCAGTCGTGAGGGACTTGAACACCCAGGTTGATAACAACCTGGCTTTTGGCCACCACGTTGCCTTCGTTGTACGGAAGGCTTTCTACATGGCTCGCCTCATAAGTAAGAGTATTTCATCCAGGAACAAGGAGGTCATAACATCCCTGTACTCCTCCCTTATCAGACCCATTATCGAGTACAATGCCCCCTTCTGCATGTACTTTGCCAAGCACATGTAGCAGCTGAGGAAACCACAGAGGTTCCTGACCAGGAAAATCTAGGGTCTCAAACACCTATCCTATACAGATAGGCTAAAAGCCCTGTCCCTCTACTCAGTCTTGTACAGACTGCTTAGAGGTGACCTGTGTCTGGCATACAAGGCCATCTCAGACCCAGCCTTGATGGAGTTGCTGCATATCCATAAATCAAACTCCACTCGCACAACCCACATGCAAGGCCTCAACTTGGTCTATGGCATTAATAGAACTTTTTGGTGAAATAGATTTGTGTCCCCAAGACTCCCCCATCTCTGGAATAGACTCCCTCTCCATGTCAAGCAGAGTACCTTTCTAGCCCTCTTTAAGAGGAACCTGGACAACTGGATGGGAAACAGAAAATACACCCCAGGGATCCCAACTGTGTCCCTACTGGACAGAGGAAACGGGTACTGACTTTGTGGGAACATAGGTGAAATTCTTGACTAGGCTTATTAGGGCCTGTGGGCAATAGCCTAGTTTCATCATATGAACCTATTAAACTATCATCTTAAGCAAATAGACTCAGTCTGTAAGGGCAGAGAGATCTACTTTCAGTCATATAGACTGTTTAAAATAAAGCTGTGAAAGCTTTATTAGATAAAGAAACACTTACAACAGCTTCAGGAACCTGCAGGCGTTTGCTCATACCAGCCTCTTCAACATACTTAGGACACACAAAGAATAAAGGCATAAGAGGTACTCCACCATTGCCATACTAATCCGAAGGAACAGAAGTGTTCCTGCTAGATAGTGAGCATGTTAAAAATACAGCATGGATGTAAAAATAAAACTGTGGTTATATTTAACAAGACAGACTCAAGGTTTAGAACCCTACTATTCAAAAACTTTGCTAGCCTTCTCCCTGCTGACACAAAGCACAGTATATTGTGACACTGATATTCAGCTGATTGACTCTTCTCAGTTGTTAAAGTATGCCTCAGTTTTGGCTGGTTATAAAACGGTGTGTGTCAGCTATGTAAACATTGACACATGACCTGATTAGTGTGTAATAGCTTTGCATCATGTTTGCATCATGCTCAGATATTGCAATATTTTATAACTGCTTTGATGCATATGGCTAGTAGTTAGGCAGTTATACATGTGGTTACAGGTATATGCATAGTGTATGTTCATCATACACATCTCATTTCTCTCTCTCTTCTTAATTGTAGATGTCTCCACACTAGATCAGGTCTGGATCATTGTCAAATTGGGCCCTTGTCAGGGAAATGTATCGGGCCCCTGCACACACACAACCATACCGATATCCCATTACATGGCTATCTCTCCTGAATTACTGTAAAATTACACTTAAACCTGTCAGTCTGCATACTATATTTTTCTCTTTTACAATGATCATATGAATTTGGATTTAATTTAAAACTGTTATTTCTAATTATAAAGCAAAACCACCAATAGCCGTTTGATAAACAAAATAATATTACATTGAAAACAAACAGTATGAGTATCAGTAAACTTCTCATCTCTTGAAACTCACATTTATTGAAGGTGCATCTGGCATCCCATTGAACTACAAGAAGTGTTGGGACTCATAGTCAAACAGCATATAGTGAAGCACTAATCGGTGTCTGTGTGAAAATATACAACGCATTTGCTAGCAGCCTAGAACAGCACACTGGATTCAAGTGTCCCTTTTCAAGGGCAGCCTCAGAGCACTGTCTGGTGAAGTGACTTAGGCAGGGTCACAGAGCAGACAAATGAAGGCTGAGGGACTCTAACCCTGCACTACAGAAGCAGCTGATAACCTTACTCATCTGCACTAAGTACCAAATTGTTGTTACCTAACACAGTGTTTTTCACACCCGTGTGCCTGCAAAAAAACAAGGGCATTTAAGATGTACACACAGGTAAAATATTAGCATTAAACTTGTAGACTTCATGCAGGCCATTTTATTCACAGTCAAATAATAAACAGACTGTCATCAGCAGTCAACAAAACATGGAAACCAAGGATTATACCCCAAACACATGGTGCATATAGTGAAGCTCCTGTTTGCTACTATCAGTTCCTTTCTTTACCTTTGCACCATAACCACTTGTGGATTGCAGGAACATATTTGTAAATGTTTCTCATATACTTAAATAGTTGCTAGAATAAAAAGCTTTATATTAGCAAGTATTTTCTGAAGGATACAATGTCTGATACTCATGTCTGTCATTATCTAATGACTACAGTCCAAAACAATATGCCATAAAACAAATTTTACAAGTAATGAACGAAAATCTCTCTCAACTTCTTTACTCAAGAATTCCGAACAATGACAAAAATAATAAGGGGACAAATGCCTTCATTTTAAATACTATTTTATTTTATCTACTTGTTAATCAGGTAGACTCAATGTTTAAGATTTTCTTTCTCAGGGACGAAATAGGAGCACTGTCTGAGTGACTTGCTCAAAAGTAGGTGGAAGTATTGAACCCTGTACTTTTGATGGGTCTATATTAGAACATTGAAGTTTCAAAACTTCAAATGTTCTAATATCAACCCCTATTAAACAAACACTTACAACATCGAACATGCAGAACAGTGAATTTTTTCCTAGGGAAAAAATATTGCTGTTCCAAAACACATACACACAACACAAGCACACCAAAGAAACAGCAATTCACACACATACACCTAAAATCTTACATCTAACCCTACACTATACTGTACATACACCACTGACTATCTACTTACCTTAACCCAAACCCTAACCCTAAGGTCTATCACTATCGCAGACTCACTTCGCCCGCGCCCTAACCCTAACTAACCTACCCCTCCCTAAACCTCATGTCCACACAATCGCACACTTACCTGACCCGTGCTCTAACCCTAACTCACCTAACCCGCTCTACCTCTCATGTCCACACAATCGCACACATACCTAACCCACGCCCTAACCCTAACTCACCTAACCAGCGCCCAATCGCACACTTACCTGAACTCGACCCGTAACTTTTCACCACAGCACTGAAAATAGTGAAGCGACAGAAACGGACAACCAAATTCTTTCCCTAGGAAAAAAATTGATTTTCTGTAGCTTCGCTATTTTCAGCGTTCACTGAATATGGGTCGATATTAGAACATTCGAAGTTTTGAAACTTTGATGTTCTAATATAGACCCATTTTGACTACATGAAGAAGTTTGTTGACAGCTCAGATCCTTAAGTGCCAGACATCTCTTATTAACTTGAAATATGTTTTCTGAACAACAGCTATGGAACTCTAATGACTAGCATTATTGACTGAATGCTATCCTCCATGATTTAACAAAAAATAAAAAAAAGTTAAGGAAGGTCTGGCAGTTAGTGCACTGCATTAAGGTATCAAGCTCTTAAGGGGTGTTGCCTGTAGACAATGGTACAGGGTTTGACACTTTCGAGCTCCATTTGCCTGTTGTGTGACTCTGAGCCAGTCACTTAACCAGACAGTGCTCCTGTGACTTGGACAATAACAAAAATAGATCTATTTTCTGAGAAAGAGTAATTATGACACTAGTATTACTGACTGACTGTAATCTACCATGATAGTGATTGACCTGAAAAGGAACAAACATGGAGGGCAGTCATCCTGGAAAATCATAAAGGAATCATCTTGAAAGGAAATGTTCTGTAATCATCCTGAAGAACAGTAATAGGCTCAAATGTGGAGTAAAATGAGAGGGGTGGGCCACACACACACACGCGCACACACACACACACACACACACACACACACACACACACACACACACACACACACACACACACACACACACACACACACACACCACTGGGTCTATCATAACTGACTTTTCTTTAGCTTTTTGACTGTCATCCTCCTCATATATGAGAATAGAAACACAGAAGGTGTCTAGATACCACAGGATGGTTAATCATGATTCATGACTCTACTCAACTGGTGTTCACAGATACAGGAGAAGAATCAAAATGTTTCTACTTGAGATCAGTGACAGAGAACAGTCACACTTGTTATAGACTATTGAAAATTAATGAGTTGTTCAAAGTATTTCTTATTTTAACCTCAAGTGGTTTCATTTGAGCTAAAGAATATGAGACCATTGACCATTCTAAAACTGAAGAATAGAACCATGACAGATCTGACTATAAACAGCCTTTTAACTTGATCCAGCCCTGTGACATAGACAGATAAAGTCCTGACTACATCACATGTGAGCTGAGTTCAGTCATCACCTAAGTTGTCATTTAGCAGCTGCTGAGGAGGACTGGAATGGGCAGCTGTAGCTGGCTCATCTATCCTGGGTGAAAGGGGGTGACTGACCACTAGGTGTTATACCAGAAGAGTCTGAGCTGATCCAGCTCATGCTATCACAGTGTATTAAGCACTAACAAAGCCATGAAGGAATCACAGGAGACAGCAATCATAGACTTGGAGGAGGTGCAGAGGGAGAAAGGAGATGATCCCATGAGGAAAGGGTAGCTTTACCTGGACCAGCAGGCTGGCTCACTTCCAACTGCCTGGCTCAGAGAATAGAAGATCAATTGGAGTTCTTGGGCAGGAACAAATAAGCTGTAGGGATATCACCTTGTCCCAGAATGCTCAACTCTCAACCCCCAGAATAAGTGGGTCAACAGGCTGAAGGAGAGTATCAGATGAGGATTTATGTGAGTGGGGTGAAAAAGGTTTTTTCTATCCTTAAAGAAGCTGTACGTCACACTTGTAAGTACAGCGATAAGTAATGTAAAGTAGCAACGTTGTCTTCATTTTACTAAAACACTAGTGCAGCTTTGACATGCTACTACTGTACAAAACATTAGTGACTAAACGGGACAAGAATTGGAGTCATACCTTTCAACTGTCCAGAATGTTGCAGAATATCCAGGTGCTTGCTTCATATTTTTGGTTGTTTACTCATATAATTTGTGGTTTTCTGGGAGACTTCTAAGGATTGAGGTCACTAAATAATGACCTAAATAATTACACTTTTGAGTTTCAAATTTCATATCCTTCAGAAAATATATCCTGATGCAAAACCTGCTATTTTACCAACTTTCTAACTTTGTAAGTCAGTGTTTAAAATCTGTCCCTATTTTTGCGCTTTTGTCCCTTCATTATTTTAGGCTTTGCCCAGATTTCTTGCGCTAAGAGTTTGAGAGGTATGACTGGAGTGGGAGATACAAAGGGTCTACTCAGATGAAATGTGGTACTCATTGGAATATCACAGGATTCAATAGTGAGGATGGTTCTATTTTAATGTTTATTTAATGACACAGCAATAATATTGAAGGAAGTGTATGCATTTTTGCTATTGAAACAAAGACGTACAATAAGGATGTTATATCACATGGTGTAGAATGGAAGAATAAGGGCTTTGTAAGACTGAATAAATGATATAATAAATTATGGGTTAAATTAACTGCTGAAATGAAAAGGGCTGCATGCTGAAAACATAAAGCTGTAACATATCAAGATTTTCTAAAGCTAAAAGGACAATGCAAGAAGGCAGAAAGGCAGGCCAGCAAAATGTTGGTATTCAAAAGCAGCAGGAAAGGCCCCCCTATAGATTTTGGAGGTAAAATTGTTGAACGTCAGTAGCCTGCTGGAAAAAAAGACAAATGGCATAACACTGAATGTTTTTTCCCATAGGAAATCATTACAGGTGTGATTTTTAATTGAGAATCAGCAATTATTCACTTCTTTAGTGAGATTTCTCACTTCTTAGACTTAGTGCAACCATGAAGATAGTATGTATTAGTTTGGTGGTGTAAGAAAGTTAGTGTTGCACCTCCTCTCTCCCTGCAAAATAAATAAATAAATAAATAAAAAATAGTTTTCCACTCTTTTGGATTTCAGTTTTTTTTTTTTCTGGGGATGTTGACTTTCAGGAAGTCAGATTTTAATAGTAGAACTCAAGAAATGAGAAGTATTTTTTCTGACTTCATAAAATGTTCATAAGACACTATCCGAGATTGACTGCAATTCTTATTACTCGTGCTGTTTGCCCAGTGCAAGATGCTCAGTTAGTGTGATGGCAAGAAATTGTGATTGAGAGACAGGTATGGTCAAAATGAGAATAACCTCATTACTGGCTCTGATTTGAACACTATACTGTCAAACATGACCAAACTAGTGCTCACCCTAGTGCCAATGCGCTAAGTTAGCAAAGGTGCACCCCTGCATTCACATACACATGTGCACACAAGTGCACACACTCACACACAGACACACAGACACACACACACACACACACACACACACACACACACACACACACACACACACACACACACACACATATGGACACACACACACAAATAAACACATGGACACACACACACACAAATATGCACACAAATATACACATGGGCACATAGACACACACACACACACACACACACACAAATCCATCATCCATATACCAGCCTCCTCACACTTACTTTTTGTAGTTAAGGGGTTGGCTTTCTCAAAACGTTCTCTCTGTATTAGAAAGAATGAGCTAATGACAGTGCCAAAAACACTTTAAATGCAGTGCAAGCTTGCACACTTGAGTGTGTAGCAATATTAAGGCAAGTACAGTTTAAATAAACGCAGATACGTTAAAAATGACAAAAACAAGTTTATGAAAAATCAAATAAGAGCACTTGAACACTTAAAAGCACACAGAACAGCAAATTAAGGTATTCATGTAGAAGACAGTTATTTAAGAGCAGCTCAAGAAACTATGTCATTTTTTTTTTTTTTTTTGTGGAGAGGGAGGGAACAGAGCAGATTAAAATGCTATAGGGGATGTCCTTCCCAAGTGCTCTCTCTGTACAAAGCAGAGGAGATTGGACTGGTAGGAGTGTCTGAAATCAAAATATGATCTCACTGTACTCAGTTGAGTGAGCAAATAAGATGGGTCCAGTAGGAGTGTCCAAAAACAGATTTACAGCAGGGGCAGGTAATTCCAAAGCCACCAAGATTAATACCACAACAAGAACAGGGAAGGGGGGTGGGAGACTAACTACAGCTAGAGACAGTGAGTATTATCTCCTTGTATTATATTATATATAGCAATTATCTACAAATTTCTAATCTTAAATAAGTGCAGAGAAAAGTATGCTTAAATCAGCTTTTGTCAGTTGATTTATGCAGGTGAATCTCAGCAGCCAACCACATGGAAGATGAGCAGAATGATTAAAAAATGCAAACGTTTGTTCATTTTGCAAAAGCTTCAAACAAAAGTTGTTCTTTTTTTAATTTTATTCTGGTACTCAGGTGTAAACATTTAAAAATATGTTCACATGAGACAATCTTCAAATTAATGTGGAAACATTTTAAAATATGTTCACACATGAGACTAGTTCTTCAAATTAATGTGAAAGTCAGGAATATTGGCACAGGAATATAAAAGTTATTGTGGCTGCCTCACAGTTCTTATTTTTCCAGTTCACTTCTCAGTTGGGATTTGTACAGTCAGCATGTCTTTCTATTATCTGCATAGGGTTTTTACTGAGTGCTAACATTTTATTCCACATGTCAGAGCCATGCTGCAGGTGAAATGATGATCGTCTGAATTGCTAATGTATATGTAGTGTGTGTGTGTGTGTGTGTGTGTGTGTGTGTGTGTGTGTGTGTGTGTGTGTGTGTGTGTGTGTGTGTGTGTGTGTGTGTGTGTGTGTGTGTGTGTGTGTGTGTGTGTATGTTTGTGTCAGAAGTATTTGTCAAAATGGTCTCCAGCAGACCCTAAATTACATAAAAGAAATACTAAAAAAAGTGTGATTAAGTAAATAATTAAATGAATATGTACTAATTGTGTGGAGTGACAGGTTTCACATACAGTGCACTTTATTTATAGTATAATCAATTCACTCCAAGGTGATAGTCTCATTAACACACGTAAAGTTTATTGTCTTCTTGGTTATTAATAAAATTAAGTAAGATGCAAAAGGATGCATCATTAATGTGTTCTGATACACAGCAATTGTGCAGTGCCACTGACCATATCATGCACAAGGCATAAGTGAAGGCATTACCCAGAGGGTGAAAGTTTAGTAATTAGCAGTAGCACCAATGGTAGGTAGTAAGTCTGATGAGAAGAACTCATTCAACAATGTACCTGAGGTATTATATAAAGTGAACAGATTTACTAAATATCAGCCCACAATTTTATACTTAGTGTATCTACTAAGATTCTGAATTGTTCCCTCCTCTAATTCTGACTTCTCAAACATTTTATATTAGGCCCCTCCAGAAAGAACTGTCATTTTTCCCTTCTTATTTATAATGACAAAGTTAACATTAATCAATGCAAATTGGAGTTAGTTTTGCTGCCAGAATGAATACAATTTCAGGTATCAGCTTTGAAGTCATGAAAAAGGAGTTCAGCTACTAATGCTGAGCTGATATATTAACATGAAATATACAGTACTGTTTATTTACACTTCTTACTTGCTTAAGGATTATTTTTGCTACTATTGTCAGCTAGGTTTTCACACATCAGGAATTAACATGGCATCTCCACTACGTTTTTGTTGAGACCATTCTTTACCAAAACATATAACTTTATATTATTTGACCCTGACCTTCAGCTGTGAGGGGTAAAGACCTTGCTGAATCCTTTCCAATCATCTTGCAAATCATAAATCAGCTTTATTGCATCAAAGATAAAATTCACTTTATATATTTCCTTTGCCCCAGAGCACCGATAAGTACAGAGACAGCTTGACAGTACTTGTCCACACTTCAAGCCCTGCTGGACTCCAGTTGTAATATTCTGTAAATGAAGGATAACATTTCTCATACACCTGAGAAGCTGCAATGGCAGATATTCAAGGAACTTCAAAATAAGAAAATGCTAGCAATCATTTTCCATAAATTGCTTCTCTCTGTGGGTATCTATAAACTGGAGCAGATGAAGCAAAATGTAATCCCTTTACTTAAGTAAGAAAGTAAAAGGTGACAGAGGGAAATGACTGTCCTGCATGTCTGACCTCAGTTGTTGAGGAAATTGTTGAGGCAATAATCATGAAAAGTACAGCAGGAAGAAAGATTTGAAAAGAGATATTCAGCATGAGTTCACGAAAAGGAGGTCACAGCAGTTACATTTTCTGGCTTTATTAAAAGTAACCAAGGAAACCAGCACAGAGAAGGTGATGAATATTTTAAACCTCTGCTTTAACAAGGTTTCCAGAAGAGTACTGAATAACAAGTCACACAGAACATGAAACTTCTACACAAAATAAAGAAAAAACATACCAATAAGACAGACGAGGAAGTTTATTAGCAGAACAATGGTGTAGCACAGAAGCTACATTGTTAGAAGCAGAGAGTAGGTTCTCAATCACTTATGAAGCTATGAAATTAAATAGCATACATTTTGTCTGCATATGAGGAATATGGTGCAAAAATCAGCGGTAATGTTTCATCGCAGGATGAGTTTAAACAGTAAGCCAAAGGAAATATTCTCATTTTATCTTACAATCTTCCAGCCATTTCTGATATTGTTAAATATTTCATGTTTTTGCAGAAGCTGTGGATGTTATTCAAAGAAGTCTAGTGTATACTTAAAGCAGTAAATATAAGACAGAAAAACAGTGCAGTAGAAGGAACCTGCAAATTTAGAGAACATAAAATAATAAAAATAAAAAAGACCTTGTTAAAAATAAAAAAAAGAACAGAACCCACACTGTGAAAGTAGCAGACCCCAAATCCGACTTCAGACCAGTGACAAGTGGAGTACCACAGGATTCAGTCCTGGGTCCTCTCCTGTTTGGTATCTACTTCTATGAAGTACAGGCTAACACAGAAGGCCTTTGGCTAATGAAGTTCGCAGAAGACTGCAAACTAGGAGCCATAATCGAAACTCCTAATGATGTGGACATCCTACAAAAGGGCCTCACTGAGACAGATGCCTAGTGTCAAAGCCATGGCCCCAAGCTCAATGCCAAAAAGTGCATTGTCATCCCCCTTGGTAAAAACTCTGTACCCATGAACTCCAACATAGGCGGTACTATATTTAACACCGAAAGTGTGATAAGAGACCTAGGGACACAGGTGGACAGTAGTCTCTCCTTTGATAATCACATCGCCACAGTAGTCAGGAAATCCTTCTACGTGGCACACATCATCACAAAAGGTTTCTCATCCAGAAAAAAAGAGGTCATTGTTCCCCTCTACTCATCACTCATTAGACCCATTATAGAGTACAATGCCCCTTTTGGTATGTACATCACAAGACATCTACAACAACTGGAAAGGCCACAGAAATACCTCACAAAGAGGATTACTGGCCTCAAACAGATGCCCTACACAGACTGTCTAAAAAAACTCCAGCTTTACTCCATCGCATATCGCTTACTCAGAGGTGATCTCTGCCAAACATACAAAGCTATGTCAAACCCAGAGCTGTTGGACATGCTCCACTTAAAGAAATCCCAATCCCACTGAGCTACACGGTCTAGGGACCTAAACCTTGTCACCCCAATAAACAGAACATGCCGGAGGGATAGATTCCTGTCCAAGAGACTTTTCATACTCTGGAATAAACTACCTATCTATAATCAAACAAAGCTCCTCATTAGCACTCTTCAAGAAAAATCTTGATGATTGGATGGAAAATAGGAAATTCACCCCGGGGATCACTTCTGTGGCTCTGCTCGACAGTGGCACAGGAAAATAATTTTCTTGGATGGCAAAAGCCAGGGTACCTTTTTGGCTGGGATTGTATAGGCCCTAGGGCCAACAGCCTAGTACTTACCTATGAACCTATGAATATGATAACAGGGATACCTACAAATAGTACACAAAACTTAAAATAAGAAAGAAATGGTAAACTATTTGTCTGCTATACGGTGTACATACCAACAAATAGGAATTTCAAAAATGTAACACTGCTGTGCTATACCCAAAGCCAATTAGTAGTATAGCCTTTTTTCCAGTTCATAATTGTGTAGCTGTCATTCTAATATTTTATGTAATACTGTATCATGTAAAGATACCTAGTTGGATTTAGAAAAGATCATAGTGTACAACAGAAGTCATGTGAAGAAAATTACTATGACATACAAAACTAAAATTAATCTGCAAATATTGTTTAGCAAGACATTGCAACACAAAAACAGAGATGTGTGTCATTTATCATATATGTACAACAGAAAAAGATGCATAGTGGTGGGTGTGTAGTGACTATACCCATCTAGCAAATGCAAAAATAAGTGAGAGAATATGACATTATGCAGTCACATGACATTATATAGTCAGCTTGAGTGCATCCTACAGAGGGATGAAAGTATTAACAGCAAATCACATAAAAGACCCCAACGGATAATGTAATGCATATTGGCATAAAGCATGTGGTTGTCTCATTTGTGCATGAAACATAATATAGCTTAGATATATCTGGACAATGATATGGTAAACAATGCAGCTGTGTGTAATCTGCTGAGTCATAGTGATGTCACAACTTACTTATGACATGGCAGTGTAGATGTAGACAGACATCAGCCTCATATGCCAGGGAGGTGCTATTGATTGGAATAGATGGCTAAGCAGAAAAGGGCAATGTATACAATACGTCTGTTCTTAATCAATGAAACTAAATGCATCAGATCAAGCTACATCTAAAACAACATAAAACAAAACTTGTAAATGAAACCAGATACCAAAAGCAGTGCAAAAACACCATGCCACTAATATAAGCATAGAAATACTAATTTGTTAACTAGGAAGGCCCACTGGACACACTGTCCTCATTTCAGGGAAGACCTAGGAGCAATGTCTGGTTAAATGATTTGAAGTAGGTCACACAGTAAGCTGAGGGAATCAAAAACAGTACCAGAGGAACTATAACTTTCAGCCGTAACCTTCTGCACATATTGCTAAACATACATACATGCAAACATACCAACATGAAATATCCACACTTTCTACAGTCTAATCAAAACAACATACAATAATGAACTCTCAGAACAAAATGACAATCCACCAGTACACCTTCAGTAATGTGTATACAACATTCTGTAAACTACTTTTGCAATACAGCTCTGTACATCCGTCCAACGTTATTTAAAGCAGATAACTTGAATGCAGCCACCCTTTTGTTTCTTGCTAAAATGACAAACCAAAAGAACAATGTCAACACACAACAGATATAAAGGACATGCTGTGTTTATTGCCTGTTTTGCTGTTAATAAAATTAAATTAGATGAAAAGATGTCATAAATGTGTTCAGCTAAACTAATTCAGGAATTTAGAACATATACAGCCTATGGCCATTACTTATATATACTCATGCCATGGCTGCATAACAGTGACCTCAAAAAGAAAATGTAAACACTATAGACAAAGTACCAAACCATAATCTGCAGTGGAAATCAACAAAATGATAATTCAAATAAGCATTCATTCAACAACATTATTCAATGAATAGAAATAGACCCTGTGCACATATGTAGATTGTACATCATCCTGGGTTGTAGGATATCTATTATACAGGCAAAATGCAGATAATGCAATGAGGTTTTGGTTTATAATAATACAATGAGTGTTCCAGAGGTGATGCTTATTCTACAGGAAGTGACACTAAGGTACAATGGACAGGTAGCACATCCAGTGCTAGCACATACCTAAAGTCACAACTGTATAACTGTGCATTATTAAAACTACATAAAGCGCTATCATTACATCACTGCCAAGCTTAAGCCCTGAAAAAAAGCATCACATCCATAATTTTGACAGCCAGCCCATCAAGAACTAGCTCCTCTACTTCCAGCTGTGGAAACTGTCACTATTTTATTGAATTCAGTACAAAACAGCTTGTTGAAAAATCAGCACCTTGACTGCTGTGCTTTTGGATCAACAGCTGCAAAATTACCTTGAAAAACATTATTGCAGGTGAGCAAGCCCTTACACCCCCCCCCCCCACCATGGGGTGGATTGCATCATAAATACTCCCTTCATCACTTTCACATATACAACTCCAAGATCACAATATCACAGAAACAAGGAAGCAGGGAGATCACTATACAAAGGACTGTTTTTCCCCACCCACTATAATGCAGAACTTTCGAACTATAGATTCCCAAGTCATTGGGGCTATCATTGATCTAGAATTGACTGTCTATGTCTTGAACAGCATTTGCCAAAATTAACGACAGATTCTAAGGTGAGAATATGACAAGTATTTTTTCAATATATTTTAAGAGGTAGCTTGATTAGACCACTGGGAGACATTTTCAATCAGAATGGTTTTGTACTAGTGGATAAGATTTAACATAACTTAATAAGTGATTAGATGACAACAGCTGCTGAGCTTCTTACAATTTTGAATCAACATTGCAATGTCACACAGGACCAAGAAGGAGAAGGTGCCAAGTTCAAAGCAATCTCTCTTTTGTCTGAACAAGCAAATAAGGTCACTGGTGTAATCCTTTAAGGCTAACTTTGAGTCCATATTAGCCACATCCACTAAGGGCAATCATAAGGCCTTCTTCACATACATTCGCAATCTCAAAGGTAACTCCCAAATATGCTCTGAATTGGTGGTCAAGAATACCACATACACAAATGCCATACATATGGCTAACCTGCTCGCAGAGAAGTACAGTGAAAATTTCAGACCCCTGTCCCCCATCAGTAAACCAGGACATCCTCAGCACCTGCCCCCCTTCCCTCATCACCAGGGAGCAGGTTATTAATGCCCTCTCAATGGCAAAAAATACAGAATCCATGGGACCCAACAACATCCCTGGCTGTGTCCTATATGAACTCAAGCAACTGGTTAAGCACCATTTTCAACCAAAGCCTGCACACCAGCTTCATCCCATCAGAATGGAGGACAGCCACTGTCATCCCTCTGCACAAAGGTGGAGTGTTCACCGACCCAGGCAATTATAGGCCTGTCAACCTAACTAGCCTGATCTGCAAGGCCATGGAATGCATTATCATGGACCTTATAAACAAGGACATTGGCAACCTCACAACACTTGATCCCACACAGTTTGGTTTTGTCAAAGGGAGCTCATGCCTTTTAAACTTGGTCGCCTTCTTCGAAACAGTCACCAAAGCCATGGATGAGGGAAGACAGTGCACACTGCCTACCTTGACCTAGCCAAAGCCTTTGGCACTATTCCCCACTCATGCATAATAGATAAACTCTCCCAGCTAGGCATCAACCCATATGTTACCAGATGGGTAGCTAACTGGCTCACTAATAGAACCCACTCAGTCAAAATAGGGGAAGCCATGTCTAGTAGTAGACCGGTTACAAGCAGCATACCCCAAGGCCTCTACTGTTTAGGATATACTTTTCTGAGGTGCAAGCCAAAACCAGTGGTCTGTGCCTGACCAAGTTTGCAGATAACTACAAACTGGGCACTGCCATAAATTCCCCTAGTGATGTGAACATCCTCCAAGAGGGCCTTAACCAAACTAATGACTGGTGCCAGAAGCAAGGCCTCAAACTGAATGCCAAGAAATGCATCATTATCCCCTTTGGGGAAAATGGTGTTACCACTAATTATCACATTAATAACAATGTACTAAGCATGCAATCAGTCGTGAGGGACTTGGACACCCAGGTTGATAGCAGTCTGACTTTTGACCACCATGTTGCCTCCATTGTACGGAAGGCTTTCTACATGGTCCGCCTCATAAATAAGGGTACTTTATCCAGAAACAAGGAGGTCATAACATCCCTGTACTCCTCCCTTATCAGACCCATTATTGAGTACAATGCCCCCTTCGACATGTACCTTGCCAAGCACATGCAGCAGTTGGAGAGACCACAGAGGTTCCTGACCAGGAAAATCCAGGGTCTCAAACACCTGTCCTATACAGATAGGCTAAAAGCCCTGTCCCTCTACTCAATCTCATACAGACTGCTCAGATTTGACCTGTGTCTGGCATGCAAGGCTGTCTCAGACTCAGCCATGATGGAGTTGCTGCATATCCATAAGTCAAACTCCACTTACACAACCCGCGCACAGAGTCTCAACCTGGTCTGTGACATTGATAAAACTTGTTAGTGGGATAGATATGTTTCCCAATGACTCCACCATCTGTGGAATAGACTTCATCTCCATGTTAAGTAAAGTACCTCACTAGCCCTCTTTAAGAGGAACCTGGACAACTGGATGGGAAACAGAAAATATACCCCTGGGATCCCAACTGTATCCCTGCTGGACAGGGAAAACAGGTGGTGACTTTGTGGGAACAAAGGTGAAATTCTTGGCTAGGCTTATAAGTGCCTCAATGCCAGTACCTCAGTATCATCCTATGAACCTATGGACCTATAAACTAGATATAAAATTAGTAACTGTCTTTGTACTTCAGCTAACCAGACAGCAGTAAACTGTGGAAGACTGTGGGAGTTTCCATTTTGAACTCTGGTTGATCTTATCAGTGGGAGAGGTTTGCAGTAAATTGCTATGCTGGGCTTCTATTGTTTGATCACTTTTTTCTTAGAATTCTGTGTCAATCTGCAATTCCTTATCATACAACCTTGAGTACATTCTAGAATAAAAAGTCAGTATGCTACACATGGTAAAATCAGAGATACATTTCTCTTACTCTTGAAACCAGACATTGTCCATAGATGTAATGGGCTTGGTTATATATCCTGGAAGGGTAAACTGTGTCAGTATTGATGCAATTGTGTGGTGTCATGCTGGTCCTATGCTAAAGAAAAATATTTTAAAACTGTATTTGAACTCTGTGTTACTCTTTAAAATAGTTTTTCCCATTGCCCGGAAAAGTGTGACCTTTTTATTTTTGAATACAAAAGGGCATGTAAGGACATGAAATGCATTTGAAGTGAAATGTTCTGTGATCCCTCAAGAAGGACTTAATTGCTTGCATATCAGTAAACATACATGGGTTGAGGCAGAAAGAGACAAGAGTCTGATAATGTAATTAAAGTACACTTTATAGGCAGTGGTACTTAGTATGTAAAATCATTGTTCCTAAGAAATAGGTGAGACAGTTTGTTTAGCTCCTTTTCTATTGGAAAACAAACATCTAAAGAAAGCCAATGTAATGTTTTTGCTAAAGAAAATGGTGTATTTTCCGGGAAGCAGAACCGATTGACTAGAAATGTGTATAAATATTTGAGACTTTTCTTTGTCCTGTCTTGTCTTTGTATGCAAATTGTTGAGGTGACCAGTGCCATGACATTTTGCTATCTGCAATATTTGCTGTTGTCTTCCAAAAACTTATAACAGTTAGGGTTCAATCCTCTTAATCAAGAGGTAGCTAGATTTATCATTCTAGCTTAGATGGCTGTTTTCTTTGGGTATATGGCAACTTATTGAATAGTGTTATACTAAAACTTATAACAGTGCATACGAAATCCTGAAATGTCAAAATGTTGAGACATTGCAGTGTTGAACTCAAAATACCTAACAGCATGCATATACTTCATATGTACATTCAGTCAACAAAAAATATCACTCCCCTGTTAGTGACTTGGAAATGAGAGCCAACATGTGTCTGGGGGGGGCAAGTCCAGCTTTTTACACATATAGAGGAGGAGTATATTTTGATTTCAGTATGTAATTTGACATTTCAACATTGTACATTTAGCATTGTGACATTCAATATATATTGTTTTAGTAAATTGACCTGTCCTGTTATCTTTAACTATCCCTGTCTGTCTAACTATCTTATTTTGATAATCCATGTGCACTTTCTTAGTAATCTGCAATTTACTGCAATGTTTGCCGTATTGGTTATATAAAACTCAGTTATTTGCTTTTATTTGATCATTTTATTAGGCATGTGTTACTGTTACTTATTATATGAGAGATAGATTATCATTTACCATTGTAAGTTAACAACTTGTTGCTCCTGTTTCCATTTGACTACAGCATTTGGGCCTACTATGAGAGAAAATATTAATATGTAGGATTTTATATTTGGCTTATTTGAGAGCAGCCAGCAGCTGCATGTCCCTGACCATCTAGTGTGGTAGCAGTACTTTCTTGCCAGGATGAAAGCTGTGAGGAAATGAATAATTCTGCCAGCCTTCCCTCTGCAATTGTTAAGATACTGGAATTGAACTAATCAGGCCAAGAATAGACTTTATTAGCAAAGGTGTGTATATATACTGTCTCATATACAGAGGTTTGGTTGTGCATAAGAGTCATTTTACTTTTAGTAAGCTAAGTTAAGGATAACAGGCAGAAAATTAGATCTTTTAACATCAAATGCTAAAATTTCAGTGGCACGGCTGAGAAAAAATGCATAAGTAAAAAGAATCCAGCATGCTCACATATCTACAGAAAAGATGACCTTGTTTGCATCTGGAAGGTAGCCTGGCAGGAACTGTTGATGTGCTGGAGGAAAACAAAGGACAATCTGAATCAAACCAGAAGGACATCAATATCAACTGCAATTACTGAGACTCAAATTTGAAATAAGTCATGTGGGGCTTACAGCAACTGACAGAATGAAGCAACTAAATATGCAACAAAAGCGTGCATAAGCAGAGCAAGAGAGGAAATGAGTAAGACAGGTAATCCTACCTCATCAGATGCACATGGGTTATGGAGAGGAGCCACAGCATCAGCATGAGAGAGAGAGAGAGAGAGAGAGAGAGAGGGAAGAGATAACCAGGATCCATTAGAGACACATCAGTCATAAAGAGGAGTCACAGGAGAGAGAGGGAGAGAGAGAGAGAGAGAGAGAGAAAACAGGAGATATAATTATGACTTGCTAGAGGCACTCGAGTATCATGGAGAGGGGCCACAGCACCAGCATGAGAAAGAGAGAGAGAGAGACAGGGATAAATAATCATGCTCCATTAGAGGCACATGAATCTTGGGGAGGAGCCAGAGTACCAGCATGAGGGGGAGAGAGAGAGAGAGAGAGAGAGAGAATAGGAGATATAATTATGACTTGCTAGTGGCACTCAAGTGTCATGAAGAGGGGCCACAGCAGCAGCAGCATGAGAGAGAGAGAGAGATAGTCATGTTTCACTACAGACACATACATCATGAAGAGGGAGAAAGTAGTAGAAGCCCTGGTTAGTACAAAACATTTCCCCTAGTATAATGAGGAGGTTAATTTGGTTTAGCTTTATAAGCACATATGAAATATGTGCATCAAGTTGACCATGGACAGTAGGTGAGGTTTTTAACTCTCTTGTCCATGGGTAAAACAATGCATGTAATTTCAAACAAAACAAAAATGACTGCACCACATACTTTGACCTGGTCAAAGCTTTTGACAAAATTCCCCACTCGGGTATAGTAGAAAATTTAAATAAACTGGGAGCAAACTTCTATATCACCTGCTGAAGTGCCAGCTGGCTCACAGATAGGATGCTCATAATCAAAATAGGGTACGTTACCTCCACATAGAGACCAGTGACCAGTGGAGTCCCACAGAGTTCTGTGCTGGGACCTCTCCTGTTTGCCATCTACTTTTCTGAAGTAAAAGCCAACACCAAAGGGATCTGGCTGACTACCTTTACAGATGACTGCAAGTTAGGAGCATTCACTGAATCCCCAAATGACTTAGTCATCCTGGAGGAGGTTTGTCTCAAACCAATAACTGGTTTGAAACTAAGTGACAAAAATTGCATCATTGTATCCTTTGGGAAGCCATCAATCCCAGAGCCTTACAGCATTTACAATAGTCCCTTAAGAGCTGGTTCAGTTGTTCAGGATTTGGGAACTAATGTGGACATTGACCTAACTTTTGACAAACATGTGTCTATTGTTGTAAGAAAGTACTATATTACACAGCTTATAAACAAAGGGATTGTGTTTAGATCTTGAGATGTTATTGTCTAACTTTATTCAGTCCTTATTTGGTCAGTCATTGAATACATAATGCCCCCTTTGACATGGATCTGTCCAGACACAGCAACAACTGGAACACCATTAGAGATACCTTACTAAAAGGATACAAGGCATAAACAACATGTTCTACATGGATTACGTAAAGCCCTGTCACTGAAGTTGGTATCCTTCAAACTGCTAAGAGGTGACCTGTGTCTGGCATACAAGGCATCCTCCATCCCATTACTGATGGATTTACTGCACATCAGCAAGTCAAGTAGCATCAGAAATACTTGGTCTAGGGATCTAAAGCTCTTCTGCAACATCAACAGAATGGTTTGGTGGGAGTGGTATATTTCTCAGAGAATGTCACTGCTTTGGAACAGACTACCATCCACATAAAACAAAGTTCACCCTTATCCATTTTCAATTAAACTTAGATCTATCAATGGGAAGCAGAAACATTTTCCTAGGGACTACCACGTGTACTACTAATGGACAGAGGCAGCACCTAAATACCTTATCCCATGTGTGGGTCCCCTCAAATTATATATGTTTGATCTAGTTACTTTTATTAGGGGTACTATATAATTATCTACCATGAGATGAGTAAGATCAATATATAATCAAATAGGATAGGTTATTTTGAGCGCATAAGGTATACTGGCTAGGCTTAAAATGTCCCACAAGGGCAGCAAGCCTGGCAACTAACTATGAACTTATGGAAGTGAAACTCATGTCAACATTATTTTTTGATTACTTAGTTAAATGTCACATCATGTCAGGAGATATGTACTGAATGAAAACATGTACTATATTTGTTTGTACAAAAGGATATTAGGATTTATTTTCAATGCAGCAAAAATATGAAAGTAGCATCTTGGCTAGTTAAGCATCTTTTTTATGACTAGTTGCTAAGTGTGTATCCTAGTAATTGGCATTTGTGACCAATTTTAGTTTTCCTTGAAACATCTAAGCATGGCTGAATCCATCTAGTCCAGTCTTTTGGATGAGGTAGCTCTCTTTTGATGATGGTGGAATTACTGTGCTGTCATTCCACAAAGGTCATTCAGATGATAGGTAATGTGCTACAGGATTATACAAATGAAACACTACTTACACCATTATGCAGACAGCATAGAATGTCTGTGTGCTTCTTCACTGTGTACACAGTCTGAGACTCTAATATCCAAAATACGAAATTGCAAGTATAGCACAAATGTGGGATTGATATGGAAATGTTGTTAGTTCTGAAAGATGCCTTTAGTAACATGACTACAAAGTACAGGGTCCTTAGTGTGAACTCATGGCTACGTATGTAAAGGCAGGAGTGAGAGGTCTGGTGAGGATGGGAGTTTCATGCATTAAACTGCAGCCATTCAGAAATAGACAAATTGTTCATTTGCTCCTTCTATACTTTCCATATCCATCATGTGTATGTGTACATATATATGTGTCTGTATGTGTGTGAGTATACATTTATATATATATATATATATATATATATATATATATATATATATATATATATATATATATATGTATGTATGTATAAAATATATATGTATATGTATATCTATATATTAGAGAGAGAGACAGATATACAAATACACACGTATATATTTATATATAAAGATATAGCACATATATATTTACTTATTTATACATTCGTCATGTATTGTATTTATGTGCATGTGTGTTTGAGCAAGGGAGCATATGTGCATTTTTGTGTGTCTGTGTGTGTGCATGCATGAGCAGCCCACATGTTAGACATTGCATGCACGGTTTGATATGTACTATAATGACCAACACACTCCCCAGGATTCAGTAAGCTTCCGTGCAGGAATAGCTTATTCCTGCATGGAAACGACCGTTTAATAGCAGCACGGCATGCATAGTTATGAAGGTGAGCTGCCTCTGCTCCTAAATGGACATAGAGTGTGAACATGTCCTGGGGGGGGGGTGTCTAAGAGCAGACCTCTCACAATTTACATGCCCCTGCACTCAAGAATTGCTGTTCGGCAATTAAAATGAGTGAGAATGCTCATAAGGTGTTGTAGGGTTGCCAGGTTTTCAAATGCCCAAAATAGTACATTTTTGGTACAAACATCAGCTTTGGCAGGCCAGAACGTAACCATGGCCTGTACAAAGGACAGAACTTCACTTATTTGGCTAAATAAAAGCTTGTTCTTGTAGCATTTTAGTTGCTTATTCTGTTTCTTATAACATTTAGGTGTTTCAAATACAGAATAACTGTTTTATGCAACTATTACATAAAATATAGGAAATAATTGTATCCTAATATCTCAGGATATTTGCTATTTTTACAAGTTTTTTGCAGGACACAACTGCCCAAAAAGGGACTGCCCCTCGCAAAGTGGGACAGGTGGTAACCCTAGGGGGTTGCCACCTCTTCAAATGCCCAAAGTGGACTGCTAGTGTACAAACATGACATGTTGCAGGACAAAACAAACACACAGCCATTGCAAAGGTCAAAGCCCCACTTCCCAGGAAAACCCTATACTCATAACAACTGAAACATGCTAGGATGTCTGGCAAATGTGCAGATGCACGCAGAAATACAGAACAATAAGTGAAACCTGTCCCTTCCTAGAGAAAATAACACTAGAAATTTTTTTTTATCAAAAAGATTAAATTTAACCATAGTTGCACGGGTATGCCCATTGCTTAGCTATGCATACTGTAGCTTAAATTACACAAGAATGTAAATAGCAAGATACATTCAGTAGAAGCAGTACTGCAATAGTGTAGTGGTCAGAGTGTTTGCTTTGTGAGCAGTCATTCTTGGTTCACTTTTCACTGTAGTAAATTCCATTTTCCACGTGAAAGCAATTTATGAACATTTTTTTTGCTGTATAACCTACTAAGTAACATATATTTGTGAACTGGAGTACTGCATTAAGTGCAGATGTGAGGTTCATAAGTTCATAGGTATGTACTAGGCTATCTGCCCGAAGGCATTTATAAGCCTAGCTGGAATGTGTTGGCTTTTGCCGCCCCTTAGATTAGTTCCCTGTGCCTTTGTCCAGCAGAGCCATTGAAGTGATCCCTGAGGTAAACTTTCTGTTTCCCATCCACTTGTCAAGGTTTCTCTTGGAGAGGGTTAGCAAGGAGCTCTGCCTAATGTAGACTGGAATCTTGTCCCAGAGCATGGAAAGTCTCTGGGACAGGAATCTATCCCTCCAGCACTTACTATTTATTGATGTGGTGAGGTTTAGATCCCTGGAGCATGTGGCTCGAGGGGATATGGTTTTCTTTAGGTGGAGCATGTCCATCAATTCTGGGTTGGACATGGCCTTGTATGTCAGGCAGAGATCACCTCTGAGTAGGCGGTATGCAACCGAGTACAGCTGGAGTTTCTTCAGTCGAGCTGCATAGGGCATCTGCTTGAGGCCAGTGATCCTCTTGGTGAGGTGCTTCTGTGGTCTTTCCAGTTGTTGCAGATGTCTTGTAAGGTACATCCCAAATGGGGCATTGTACTCTATGATGGGTCTGATGAGTGATGCATAGAGGGGCCCAATGACCTCTTTCAATCTGGATGCAAACCCTTTTGTGATTAGGCAGGCCACATAGAAGGATTTTCTAACCACTTTGGCAATGTGATTATCAAAGGAGAGGTTGCTACCTACTTGGGTCCCCAGATCCCTTATTACATCTTCCATATTTAGGAGGCTACCATCTATGTGGTAGTTTGTGGGTACTTTGTTTTTTCCAAAGGGGATGACTATGCACTTTTTGGCATTCAGCTTGAGGCCATGGTTTTGGCAACAGGTATCTGTCTCAGTGAGACCCTTTTGGAGGATGTCTGTGTCAGCCGGAGAGTCAGTTATAGCCCCTAGTTTGCATTTGTCTGCAAACTTGGTCAGCCATAGTCCTCCTGTGCTTGCCTGTACCTCTGAGAAGTATATGCCAAACAGGAGGGGTCCTAGGACTGAGCCCTGGGGAATGCCACTTGTAACAAGTTTAGAGTCAGACCTAGCTCCCACAACTCTTACCATGTGGGTTCTGTCCATGAGCCAGTTGGCAACCCATCTTGTGACGTAGAGGTTTATGTTCAGGCTGGTGAGCTTGTCTATAATACTCGAGTGGGGAATGGTGTTGAAGGCCTTTATGAGGTCTAGGTAGGCTGTGTGAACTACCTTTCCCTCATCTATAGCCTTGGTAACTGTCTCAAAGAAGTCTGCCAGGTTTAGGAGGCATGATCTGCCCTTAACAAAGCCGAACTGGGTAGGGTCCAGTGTTTGGAGGTTCCCAATGTCTCTATTAATGAGATCCATGATGATGCACTCCATAGCTTTGCAGACCAAGCTAGTCAGGCTTATAGGGCGATAGTTTCCGGGGTCCGTTGTGGCTCCAACTTTGTGGAGTGGAATAAACGCTTCTCTGTGCCACTCTGTGGGCATGTATCCTGTGGAAAGGCTGAGTTTAAACAGTGTGTTTAGGTAAGGGGTTAGTTCATCTTTGAGCTTTTGTAGGACGCAGCCTGGGACACCATCCAGTCCCATTGATGCTGTGTTTCTGGCTTTGGAGAGGGCTGTTTTAACCTGAGTGTCTGTGATTTCAGGGGCACTACATTCTTCTGGTGTAGTTGTGGGGCTTTTTGGGGGGTGAGAGGGGGGTGAAGTTTGCACTGAACCTGTCTGCCAGGATATTGGCTATATCAGTCTGTTCAGTGTATTTTGTGCCATTCTGCACTAACACTCAACAGATCTGAGAATTGCCTCTTAGATTCTTGACATAGCTAAAGAATGCCTTGTGGTTATCTACGGAGTCCATGGCAATTTTTCTTTCGAAGCTAGCCTTGGATGATTTTATGAGGGGAATGTAGTTTCTTGCTGATAGTGATCAGGGATGTCTTTCCTTCTTGTGATTTTACTCTGTTCTGTACTAGTTTCCTCCTTCTATTGTATAGTTTGTTTATGGTAGGGGTCCACCAGACTGGTTTCCTTTTCTTGGAGGAGTGAGTCTTGGTTTTGTTTGGGATAGCATGATCCATGCATTCTTGTAGGTGCCCATAGAGTGCATTAGTAAAGGATTTTGCAGCTTGGACAGCGTTATCCTTTAGCATGGGTGTCATTTTAATTGTTTGTGTCTTTCGGCTTTTCCTGGTTAGGGGTCGCCACAGTGGAACTCCGGTCCACTAATGATTGGCAGTTGATTTTTACGTACTGGCTTGCCAGGCCTGACGCACAACCTTCAACGAAGGTACACCCATGCATGCATGTCTCCATGCAGAAGACGCTCTAGCTAAGAATCAAACCGGACAGCGTCTTACTGTGAGGCGACAACGCTACTGCAGCACCACCACCACGGGTATTATGGGTGTCATTGTAATAATGTAGTAAAATCCACAGATATAAGCAAGTGCCTCATACAGTATGCATACAAATGAATCAGGGATACTAAACAAAGTTATAATGTGCAATGAATGATAAATCCATGCCGTACAACAAAGAGTGTAAAAAATGTATAAAGTGTTCAAATCTACCACTTTCCCCATTTCTTTCTAAATTAGTGCAGGGGTAAGTGGGAGTAAGCACTTGTAAGCAGTAGTAAGTGGGTTTAAGCCTGTTTATGTGGGGGTAAACAGTGCCTACACAGGATAAGCAATTTAGAGGCTAACTGAGTGTAAGAAAATATAACCTGAAGTTAGCATTACATACTGTCGCGCAAACCCACTTACAACTGCTTAAAAGTGCCTTAATCACTCTCTATCCTACAGCTCCTGTTCTGCCCTTCCAGGTCTTGAACCCAGAAACCTGTACACTATAATCACACCAGTAAGCCAAAACAGCTATACATAAAATTGAGGTATACCCAAACAAATCCTCACTATAGCAAAATCACAATTTACATGTGAAAGGAATCTATAAACAGTTTTTGTTGTATAGCCTACTAAATAACATATATATGTGAACTGGAGTACTACATTAAGTCCAGATGTGAGGTATGGTATTAAAGTGGTGAAATCCCCTGATAAACACAAGTAACTCATACGGTGTACGTACACATGAATCACGGATACTAAACAAATATATAACATGTAATGAATCATAAATCAATGCCAAACAGCAAATAGTGTGCAAATTTAAAAATAAGCAATGCTAAGCATTGCACACCTCTGCTTACCAGGTGTAAGCAAAGTGCAGCCCAGCCAAATCGATTTGCCCATTGTTATGCCCCTTTAAGCACTTAGCATTTTCAAAATTGTCCAATCACGGCAAAGTGCGGGAAATCGGCCATATTTAAACCCCACAGGCAGGAATGCATCTCATAACTAGTTACAGCTTCTTCCTGTAGGCACAATGGCTGGTGTCAGGGAAGGATTGCATTTCTGAGTGCAGCACTGGGGCATCCAGTAGTCCATGGTCATGGCAGGACTCCTGGTAAAAGACCATGAAGATAGACTGCTGCTGGGCTAGTACCAGGGTTCCCAATATAAAGTGGAAGCCTGGGACCATCTTTCCCGTGACCTCACCAGTGCCACTGGCATCCCTTGAACTGGTGAGCAAGTCAGGCATCACTATGCCGACCTGAAACGGAGGAAGTTGGAGCTCTTGGATCAGTGGATCCAAGAAGCTAGGCAGGGTGATGTCCCAGCAGTGTGTAAGTACTCATTCTACTAACTGTTTAATAATTGCCTAGCTCATGTATATTATGGATAAGTATGGCTAAATATTCCTCTCATGTCTCTGACAGCAGCAGCGGAGCGGGCTGTGAATCAGGAAGCCTATACGTGTAGGCTGCAAAGGCTGTGTCATGAGGCAGATTAGTAATAATCTTGCATGTACTGTCATAAGAAATAAATCTAAAAGTAGTAGAAAGTTAATTGTCAGTATAAAACCGGTATTGTGTATGGGATGTATTGAATAAACCAGACAATATGGCAGGAAGAGTCTCATATAGGTTGTATGTAAATAAAAGGGTAACAGCCTGGCAATAAAGGTCTAACTCCTGGACTGCTTGTGTTTACTCTGGCATCATATGGTGATGCAGTGTTGCATTCTCTTAATACTACTGTTGTATTAAACAGTGTTACCCACACTGTGCTACATAAATAAAATGTATAGGAATGTGTGTATACGACTGTTGTAATCACAAGGTTATATTGTACAACTAAGGGAGACTTAGACAGAAAACAGTGAAAATATACACAACAAAAGCCAAATAGCACACTCAACTGAGACGTAAACGGTTGTATTTTTAGCACAGACAGCTATGGTTTGAATCCTGGGAGTGGTAGTAAGCTGTATGCAAAATCATACCCCTCAACTGTTCAGATTTTGTCAGAAAATTCAGATAATTGGCTTAAATTTCCTGTCTGTCAGCCTGTTCCCCTGCCAAATAAGTGAGATGATCCCAGAACTTTAGGCAGTGAGCAATGACATACATCTGATTGTCAGACATCATAACCGTCAGAAATATATTTATAAGAACAAACCTGTCACTCTACCAACTCACCAAAATGTTATGAGAGTAATATGCAAAGTATGTCCCATCTCTACTCCCAAGTTGTGAAGCTATGACCAGAGTGTGTGCAGTAACAGAGTGAGACGTATATGCATAATAATAACGTGGAATTTGGTAATATGTATGGCAACATTCAGGTAGTGTCAACAAACATTCCCTCCACAGGTCTGTCAGATAAGAAAATTGTGCCTAGAAATAAAAGATTGAAATCCTGGACTGGTACTGTTTAGTCTGGTATTGTATGGCATTGTTAGTGTTGCAGTTTCTCTGAAGAATGTATTACTCATCACTGTCACCCACACTGTGCTACATAATAAAACTGTCTAGGAATCCCTGTATAAGACTTTTGTAATTACAACGTCAGATTGTAAAACCACGGGAGACTTATAGACAGATATCAGTGAAGAAGTACTCAGCAATATCTAAATAGCACACTCAACTGTGATGTACACTTTATTATTTTTAGCAGACACAGCCATGGTTCGAATCCTGGATGTGGTAGTAAGCTGTATGCAGAATCATACCCCACAGCTGTACAGATATGTTCAGAATGTCCAGATAATTGGGCCATATCCGCTGCCTGTTACCCTGTCTCCCTGGCAAGTCAGTGTGATGATCTCTGACATTTAGGCAGCTTTTAATGACATATAACTGACTGTCAGATCTGTAAATATTCAGAAAATGTATATGAAAACAAACCTGTCATTGAAGCAACTCACCAAAGGTTTATGAGGGCAATTGTCAAAATATGTCCCAGTTCCACATGTATGTTGTCAAGCCTTAATCAGAGTGTGTGCAATAAGAGATTGAGAGGTATGTGCATAACATCAACCTGGAATATGCGTAGAAACAGTCAGGTAGTGTTAACAAACAATACCTCCACAGGTATACCAGGTAAGAGGTGTATACTGCAGGTAAAATACAGTTCACGTATATAGTTGTCTACAAACATACCACTGTCCAAAACTAAGGACATAGGGTAGTGTAATAATACCTGTAAGGTACAGATTACAGCAGTGACTAAGAAAGTGGTGAGAACTACAGGGATATACAAGTTGTTAATTGATATCTCTCCCCCACCATATCCACAACAAAAATCTAAATACACAACTCAATGGGTATGTGTACAATTAAATCTACTGTTGGGACATATGTCCTATTGTTAGATAAATACTGAAATGTGTTTCTATGCATGTGCCATGTTGAAATACTCCCACATTGGTGGCATGTTACCGTCAATGTAACCTGCATGCTGTTGTAACGGCTACTGCGTTTCCATATATACATGTGTTCTGTTTGCTATGCAACTGTTCCATATCTGGTGCTTTGGGTTAATGAGAATATCTATGCATGCTGTTATACCTAAACCTGGAATGTGTTGACTATTACTAACCCACATATGTTTTAAAATTGCAACATCATAGCACATTTGGGAAGGCCAGTCCCAGTGGACCCACCTTTCCCACCGCATCTGGCCATGGCACCAGCACATCTGGGGCCCACCCCGGGACCTCCTTGTCCGCTGGTCCTGCACCACCTTTGGGTAGAACTGCCTTAGGGGATGTGGCTCACCCCCCAGCTAGTGGGCATGGACAGGAAACTGTCACTTGTCATCAGGTCCATGGTCTGTTGTGTAGCGAGCCCTACAGGGAGTTTGCAGATCAGCTACACCAGCTTGAGTGCCATGTGATGCATTTAGAGGGTCAGCCTACCCCTCCTACTCACCCCCAGCACAACCACCTTCGGGGCTGTGAAGGTGCAGTGGTGACTGCCCATGGGTGAGGACCTCAGTCCCACTGTTTCCATTTTGGGGCTCATGGGTGTCTGATTTCCAAACATCACTCCTCATCCAAAGTGTTTACCCCCACATGTGTCATATACTGCCCCTATATGCTGTATTGTCTGTCTTGTCTGTCATCCTACTCAACCTACCTCGCGAAATATACCTACTATCCTTCCCCAACATTCCAATCTTACCTTAAAAAAAAAAAGAGCAATCTGTTTCTCAAAAAAGATTTTGCCTCACACATAGCTATCCATTTTGTGCACATGTCCACTGGACACATGTAATCTGGTGTAACTGGCTTCACAACATATTATTGTTGTTCTCACCTCTCTGTCAGGGGTGTGAGGGTCCAAATCTACCTCCAAATTCAGTGTATATGCGCAGCTGTTGTTGTAGAAGAAATGGGCAGCTATGGGCCTTCCCTATACCTGTCCTGCACATCCATAGCTATTTTCCATATTGTCTTTCCCTCTTTGTGCCCCTTTTTCACCACTTTCCTATCACCCCTTTTTCTTTTATTTTAAAGAAATTAGCACGGGGTAAGTGAGAGTAAGCACTTTTAAGCAGTAGCGGGTTTAAGCCTGTTTGTGTGGGGTTAAGCAATGCATACACAGAATAAGCAATTCAGAGTCTAACTGACTGTAAGAATATTTAACTGGAAGGTAGCATTGCTTACCATTGCGCAATCCTATGCAAACCCACTTACAACTGCTTAAAAGTGCCTTAATCACTCTGTATCCAACAGCCCTTGTTCTGCCTAGCAACAAAATAATCAGTCTTTGCAAGTCTCGAACCCAGGACCTTGCACACGTTAGCCAAAGTGATTTAGCAGTAATCCATGTCAGATATAAGTAACTCTGATGTTTTCTCAGACATATCATCCAGCACAGTCATTCAACAGTAGACGAAATGTATTTATATATATGTAGATGTATGTATGTATGTATGTATATATATATATATATATATATATATATATATATAGGTTTATAGGTTCCTACGTGTGTACTAGGCTAATGGCCCTGGAGCCTTTACAAGCCTAGCCCATAGGATTACCCTAGCATTGTGCCACCCAACCTTAGTTCCTAGTGTCTCTGTCGAGTAGATCCACTGGAGTGATCCCTGTGGTGAATTTTCTATTGCCAATCCACTCATCAAGATTTCTCTTTTTTTCCTCAAATATTTTTTTTTATTTTCAAATGAAATAGCATTTACATAATATTTTTAAATATCATTTTAAACAACTATATACAATATTTACAATAGCCTGACTTTCAATTATATACACTGTATGTTATTAAATATAGAATTAACAGATCAGTTATCAGAGATACAATATTGATTATTGCAGAGTGTCCAACAAAGATATAACTTTCTTCCAAGGATTATTTACCAATGGTCTGGGATAGATTCTTAGTTCTTTGATTTTTATTTCCATCGATGCAGTTGTCTTCAGTAAAGTGTAGAATTCTTCCAAGGTCGGGGGTATATTTGAATTCCACCTTCTGGTTACGCATTTCCTAGATATAGCAAGTATTGTTTATAGCAAATACATATTTGTTTTATTCAGGTAGGGACCTTCATTTATATTTAGTATAATCAATACTTTAGTTAAGGTAAAGGATTCATTAAATAAAGCTTGTAAAAATGATTGATTCCATTCCAATATGATTTAATTTTATTACATTCATGAAAAATATGAATCCAGTCTGCTTTATTTGACTTTTCACACCTCCAGCAAAAAAACATTTGTAGTAGTACTGATCTTTTTAATTCTATCTGGTGTTAAAAATGCTCTATGTAAGTATTTCCAGTGAAATATTTTCCAGTACTGTGTATTAGAGGTGTAATTAACTGATAGTAAGATATTAGTTTTAATTTCTTCTGTTAACTGCAATGACTAACCTTTTGTTAAAAACTGCCAGTATGATGGTTTGGGAATTGTTTTATATATTATTAACTCTTTATATAGATTTGAAATGTAATTTTTCTTTTCACAACTACTATATATAAATTCATACATAAAACTTATTAGATTTGGAATATCTTTAAATGAGGAATTATTAATTGATCTGCACAAATCTTGAGTGCACATTAGAATGCTTTGTAAGGTTAACCAGTCCTGTGTTGGAATACTGTAAGCAGTTTTTATCATATGTATATCTAAAACATTTAATTTATTTACACATTGAAACCAGCATAAGAATCCATTTTGTTCCCAGGAGGTTATTGTTTCCCTATATATATTTGTGAGGAAAATTCTTAGTGATGGTAAATGGGGTTAAAAGGTCAAACCAAAGTTTTAGATTTATGTTTGCATTGATAAGTTTCCTAAAGGAACTGATGTAATTATTAATCAGTGTTGTTTTAGAAGGTTTTGTTATATTATATTGTATACTTATGCATAGTATGTACCAGGGTTTGTTTGATTTCTCTACTATTAAAAATTTTTTTAACATATTAAATTAATTTGTTAAAAAAGCCATTATTAATTCTTTCCAGTTGGCAAAATAATTTGGGTTTATCCAGTCTATATTAGTTTTAAGCACAGATGCTTTCATATATGTTTCTATTTCTGGGAAGTTCAATCCTCCTTGTTTCCAGGGTCTAATGTGATGAGTTAGAGCTACTCTATTCTTTTTGGGATACCATAAAAAATTTATTAAACATGAGTTTATTTCTTTAAGAATGCATCTTTCAGGAATTAACTGTATTGCTAATGCTATATATAGTATTTTTGGCAATAAGACCATTTTTATTAAGTGCAATCTGTCTTCAAAAGTTAATATAATTTTGTTCCACTTATCTGTATATATTTTTATTGTTTCAATAAGGTTTTTATAATTTATTAATATTGTTTCATTTATATTTTTGCATAACACTTGTTGTTGTGTCTTTTGGCTTTTCCCGGTTAGGGGTCGCCACAGCAGAACTCTAGTCCGCTAATGATTGGCAGTAAATTTTTACGTACCGAGTTGCCAGCTCTGATGCACAATAACACTATTTCTAAATAATTTAGCGTATGTTCTTGTTTTCCTATGATGGATTTATCTGTAACTTGTAGTTCTTTTTTCTTATTTAAAAATAGAAATTTTGATTTTGATCTATTGAAGTGTAGACCTGAAATCTTATAAAATGTATCCATTACTTCTTCTAGCTATCCCAATGACTCTCTGGAATTTGATAGGGTTAATAAAATATCATTAGAAAAAGCATTATTTTAGATATGTACTGGTCATAGACTTCTATTCCTTTTATTCTTGGATTATTGTGTCTTATTTCTGTCAGTATTTCTATAGCCAAAGCAAATAAAATAGGAGAAAGGGGGCATCCTTGTTTAGTACCTATCGTTATATAGATAAAGTATGAGTTAAAGGACCTGATTTAATGTAGGCTAAGTTATTAATATATATATTTTTTAGTAATAAGATGAAGGGAGGAGGAAATTCAAATAATGCTAAAGTTTTAAATATATATTCCCAGTTGAGGGAATCAAAGGCTTTTTCTATGTCTAATCGGATTACAAGCATTTCTCTGTCTTCTTTATTCACATAATCTATAATAGTAAGTATCCTTTTAATATTATCAAGTGTGTGTCTGTTATATAAAAATCCAGTTTGATCATTATTAATTGTCTTTGAAAGTGGGATTTTCACTCTGTTAGCTATGATTGACATGAATATTTTGTAATCATTATTCAGTAAGGATATAGGTCTGTATAAGGTGCAAAGGTCTGATGGTTTATTTTATTTTAGAATTGGTGTTATGAGAGAATATTTCAGTGAGAGTGGTATTTTTGCTTCTGACTGGACTTCTAGCAAAGTTTTATGAAAAAGGGAGATTACTGTTGAAGGGAAGAGTTTGTAAATTTCTGTAATTATACCATCTATTCCTGGAGCTTTGTTAGATTTACTTTCTTTTATCTTGTCAACAATTTCTTTGTAGGATATAAGTTTTAGTAGGTCTAGTTTTAACTTTTCAGGAATTTCTTTTATATTGATAAGGTTTGTACCTAAGTTTATTTGGTTGGTATCTAAATCTTTTTTTTTTTTTTTTTTTTTTAAGTGTTCCATATAATGGAACCAAAATGCTTCAAGGACGTCTCCTATATTTGATACTTTTTTCCCTGTCTTTTCATGATATATACTACTAATGTTATTTGCTTTAGACTGTATTTTAATTCTTGTAGATAAGTTATGTAGATATCTGGGGGAGGTGGTTAATGAGTTTATTTTTAATTTTTCCAAGGCTAGACAAGTTTTGTGTGTTAGCATTTCATTATTTTTTTTTTATTTAATTCCTTTATTTCTTTTTTGACTTCTGGACAATTCTGATTTTTTTTTTAGATTTTGTTGTAAAGAGTTGGTTTGCAAGTCTAATGATTCAGATTCCCACTCTCTGACTTTGTTTTTGTACCAACTAAGGGTCTTACCAAATAAATATGCTTTTAATGAGTCCCAAACCATGACTCTACTGATTTCTGTTGTATTATTAATTTCAAGAAATAATTGTAGTTCTGACAACATCCAGGGTCTGAATTCTTTAATTTTCATGATATATGGATTAAAGGTTTAAACTCTATTTGGAGCTTCATTATCAGAGAGTCATGATCTGAGAAGGGGCATGGAACTATTGAGAAGTTGAGGATTTTTCTTTGTAAATCTTGAACTACGAATAATTTGTCTATTCTGGTTTGTGTTCTAAATCTATGGTTTTTATGGGAAAATAATAAGGATTTATCATCTTTTACTTTAAAAGAGTCTATTAAATGAAATTAATCAATCCATCTTTTTAAGGATTTTGAAATAGTTGCTATGCGAAAAGACTTGGTGGTTTCAGAAGCTTCTAAGGTACAATTAAAGCCTCCTCCCAGTATAAGATTTCCTTTATAATTGTTGAAAATAAAATCTAGGTGTGTTTTTAAACTGTTCCTGCTCCAATTCCTGGGAACCAATATAGATTAGCTAAGGCCCATATTCTGTTATTAAATTTAATTATAACAAATGCTAGTAGACCTTCTTTGTCTTCATATTTATAAATTCCTTTTGGAGTGATTATGTTTTTCTTCCAGAGAATTGATACTCCTTTTGTCTTTGTTCTACAAGAGGATTGAGCTAAGACTGTATAGTCCTTAGGGTTCCAAATAAAGCTATCATTAGTCTTAAAATGCATTTCCTGGAGAAATACTACTTGTGCCTTATTTAGATTTAAATATTTTAGTAAGTTTGATCTTTTATTTGCATTATTTAAGCCATTAGTATTTAATGATAAGAATGTTAAATCCATTTCAAGTTATTGTTGGAAAAAACTTTTTGCTTATTTTTTTTTTTTGTTTTGATTATAGTAGTTATACCATATTCTCTGATGACATTGAATGTTATTTTTATGTGTGTAAACTTGGGAGTGTAATTTAATGTTCTTTCTTCTTTAAATACAAGTAGGGTAAGATTCTGGTCAGGCTTTAGAAAAGTACTTCTATAAAACATTAATTCTAAAGTATCAAATACAAGTAAATATGAATTTCCCATTAAACACGGAATAAAAGTCATTCCTAATCGAATAGATAAAGGTAGATCTATTGGATTATCACTCATACCTTTAACCAACAATATCAACTGAGCTCCATATGTTAAATTATTATATGGAGAATTTTCTTAAAAGAGATATGAAATTCTATATTATTCTATTATTGTTCTATAGTATTTTATATATCAGGATGGAATGTTAGTAGTGTAAACAATTATTAAGTTGACTAAGAAAATATTCAGTATTTAGTTACCCTTAAGAGATCCCAAATATGACAGATATGTCATTTTGGATAAATTAAATGCAACAGGGGAGCATACACTAATAAGCCAACAACAAATAGATTATTACTAAAATAATTTAACTAAAAGGACTCTACAGGAGACAGTGAGTGATTACCAATGAAATATGAAGTTACTGTAGGTGTACTGTCTTCCTTTACTTTCCCAATCTTCAGCTCACCAACTTCAACTTACAGTTATGAAAAGACATGGCTTATCAGTGGTATCCTAACTCTGAGTAGAGGCACCCTACATTCTAGTGTGCAGTGCTTTTACATATTTATAGATTTACAAAGCAGAGTCTAAGAATGAACTATGATCACCCTGACAATTCCCATCCTGCCAGAATGGGTAATCATATCAGGTCTAGAATGAATGTGAAGGTACCTATATGGTAATCAAGACTTACCTTAGGTAAGTATTAATCAAATTGTATTTAGAGCATCTTAGAGAGTTCTTGGGGCAATTAGAATACTCTTAAGCCTCTCCTTTCTTGACCAAAAACAGAGATTTCCCTTCCCTTTCTTTCCCTTGTTTTAAATCAGTACTAATAAAAGAAATTCATATGCTGCGGTGGTACGGCGGTAGCATTGTTACCTCACAGCAAGAGGTTCTCCCGTTCAATTCTCGGTGTGGCTTGGGAGTGCCTTCTGTGTGGAGTCTGCATCTCCACCCCGTGGTTGGGTGGAGTTCGAAAGACATGCGTGCGTAAATGGGCATGCCCTCATTGAAGGTTGGGCATCGAGCTGGCACCTCGGCGTTTCGTAAAAAAAAAAAATAAATCTACTGCCAATCATTAGCGGACTGGAGTTCCGCTGTGGCAACTCCTTACTGGGAAAACAGCCGAAAGACAAACAAACTAATAAAAGAAATTCAGCAAACATAGGTAAACAGAAATAACATTCAGTAGTCCTTCTTGTACATGACTAGCAATCCATTAAAAAAGTCAGTGACTAACATCACTTTAGTAAACATTATAAAGACAAATTATAAATAATTTCCTAGCTCTTTATATTTTCTGATAAAGCAAAAAGTTAACAATAAGCTATTTTAAGTAAAAGTATAAAGCATTTCAATTTTACCTTGCATGTATATATTTCTACTTATATTGTAGTGTCAGTAGCAGTCTTTGAAATTTGTATAATACTTCACTTCTTCAAATCATTCCTTTTTCAATTCAGGTTTTGTTTTGTCAAAACAGCAACAACATTTCAAGGGCACAATTAATATTTAGACTGATTTTTCAAATAAATAACTTGTCAGTTGCCAATTTAGTTAGTTTAGAATGTATGGTTAGTGCAAATATAGCATGTTGCAAAAATAATATGTTTTTTTTCGTGTGCTTTAGAGCCTGTCATATGCAAGTGATATATATAATGTAGCATATATAGAGCAGATAGCTTATGGATTCAGGTTGTTAAAGTAAGTTATGCTTATTAATCAGGCAGTTTCATTTAAATTCACAAGTAATTTGGGGACATTTCAGTTGAGTTTCCAGGAATGTGTAGTCCAATGTGAGTAACTGAGTCCACTTTTCCTCATAAACATATGTCACAATTCATTAAACTAAGCAGAGTCTAACATCTGTCTAATAATCATTATAAAGTCAAAGAATAGTAATTTCCTAGCTCTTCAAACTTTCTGATATCGCAAAATGTTGACAGTAAGCTATTTTAACTGGAAAACTAAAACATTTCAATACTTCCTTGTGAATATATATTTTTACTTTTACTGTAGGGTCAAGAACTGTCTTTGAAATCTACGCATTACTTCACTTTTTTCAAGTCATTCATTTTACAGTTCAGATTATATTTTGTCAAAATGTCAACAGCATTTCAAGGGCACATTTAATATTTAAACTGACATTTAAATGAATAGCTATCAGTTACCAAGTGAGTTTGTACAGAGTGTGAGGTAACTGCAAAGATAATATGTTGCAAGAAGTAATATGTATCTTTTCATATGCTCTAGAACCTGACAATTTCAAGCAACATATAAAATTAAACTTTTACAGTGCAGACAGCTTGTGAAATCAGTATGTTAAAGTGATTAATACTTTTTAATCAAGCAGCTACATTTCAGTGTACATGTAGTTTGGGAACATTTCAGTTCTGTTCCCAGGAATATGTAATCCTATGAGGATTAATCATAAAATATGTACAAATAATCCTATTATGTATTTATTTTACCTTGTTTAGGTTGTTTTTCATTTTAGTAACTAAACATTACTTTTTCTTATTATTTGTTATCTGTGAGACTAAATGCACTTCGCAGGTTCACACGGTCCTTAGAAACTGCAGCAGTTGTTTACTGTTGCTATGGCAATGCAAATAGAATGTGAAGAAAGCTTCACTTCTCTTAACCAACAGTACATTTTTCCCTCCTTTTTTTTTTTTTTTTTTATGTATTTGTTAATACTAAAAGGAAATAATTCAAAGGACATATGTACATGAATGGAACATTTCAGAGTTAATCACAAACATGTCCCCAATCCCAATAAGCATAACAGTGACTATCATTGATCTAATATATATTGTAATAATTAAGTTCACTATTCCAATTAGTCTACCTTAAAACTAGATTATTTTAAACTATTATCTATGTATAGATAGTGTGTTATTAAATATATACAGACTATATTAGTATAGCAAATAGGAGAGAATTTAGAAAGGGAGACAAGATGCAGTTAAAATAAATAATGAGAAAAGAAAGAAGGGAGAGAAAGAAAAGAGAAAATTAAGAGAAAATACACATATACTATGTATGTTGATTTACAGTATAAATATTTTATGTGCTATATAACCCTTCTTCTGTGAAAGAAAAGTACCCTGTTTTACATACCTGAGGTAATGTGAAAACTCTCATGTGTCATCTATTTTCAAAAAATATAGATAACGATTTCAGTAGTTAATTACCTTTGTTTTAAAATTCCAAGCTGTAAAATTGGTCCTTTAAAGTAATGTTAAAACAATTCATATCATAGTAGATGCTTTGAAAGATTTGGCTGTAACAGTATCCGTCTTTTGCTTCTTCTTTTTGACATCTGTCCAGACATTTGTTTCTTTTGCTCTCTTGAGAGAAGGTGACATCCAATCCATATCTTCTGGTAAAGTAATCATATTATTAGTTTTAATAAACAAAGAGGCTTCCTCTAAGTCAATAAAAGTCCTCATCTCATCGGCAATACAGTATTCTTATCTTAGCTGGATGTGCAAGTTGTGCCTTGATGTTATTTTGTTTCAGAAACTTTATCATTGGCCACCCTTTTTCCTTTGTTCCATTATTCCAGATGAATAGTCGTTATCAAATTTTATCAGGCTCTGTTTATATTTTAGAGGTGCCTTCCTCCAAGCAGATCTTAAAATCAGTTCCTTGTCTGAGTATGAAAGAAATTTGATGATTATTGACCTAGGAGGAGAGTTTGAGTTAGTGGCAGTTTTCCCAAGAGCTCTGTGTGCCCTTTCAATGCCAAAGGAAAGTCTTTCTTTTAAATTTAAAAAGTCTGGGATCCAGCTTGATAAAAAGGAAATAATATCCTCACCTTCTGTGTTTTCAGGTAATCCCAAAATCCTGATGTTATTTCTCCTCTCCCTATTTTCCAAGTCATCTACTTTATTAACCAACCAAGTGTTTTGTTTAAGAAGCAGTTCTTTCTGTATTTCCACTTCCTTAAGTCTGCTTTCTAAGTCATTTAGAGAAACCTCTATTCCTGTTATCCTTGTCTGGTGTTATAGCATTTCTTTGAGGGTGTCAGCCTGTTTTTGACTGCTTGTTTTAAGATTTTCTAGGTTCTCTTTAAAATCATCCATCTTCAAAGACAACTCCTGCAGGGTAGATGCCATCTGTTGTAGTTCCTTCTTTAAGGCACCATCCTGATGAGAATTCTTTGAGTTGCTCATTTTAACAAGTGAATATATCTCCAAGCTTTTTGACAGGATTTATTTGTAAAACTTCATCAAAGTTTCTAATTATGTAAATTAGTCCTTTGTCTATAAGATTTTATACTTTGAAGAAAAAAAAAGAATCTTTTTTTCCTGTCTTATTTAACTAGTTATATGGAACTCTAAAATACTGCTGCTTTCAGTTAGCCATTCAGGCTCCTCCCCCCATCAAGATTTCTCTTGAAGACAGCCAGTAAGATGCTCTGCTTGACATGTATAGGAAGTTTATTCCATAGCATGGACAGTGTCTGGGTTATGAACCTGTCCCACCAGCATGTTCTGTTGATTGGGGTAATGAGGTTGAGGTCTCTGGAGCATGTAATGCGTAGGGATTGGGATTTCGTTAGATGTAGTATTTCTAACACAGCTGGGTCAGACATGGCTTTGTAAGTTAAGCAGAGATCGCCTCTAAGTAGGTGATATGAGACAGAGAATAGTTAGAGTTTTTTTGAGTCTGTCCCTATAAGACAAGTGTTTAAGGCCTAGGATCCACTTTGTGGGGTACTTTTGCTGCCTCTCCAGTTGTTGCAGGTGTCTAGTGAGGTACATGCCAAATGGGGCATTGTACTCGACGATTAGCCTAATGAGGGAAGAGTAGAGGGAGACAATGACCTCCTTCTTCCTGGATGCAAAACCCTTAGTAATGAGATGTGCCACATAGAAGGGCTTTCTGACCACAGTGCAAAGTGGTGGTCAAAAGAAAGGTTTCTGTCAACCTGTGTTCCCAGATTTCCTATAATGCCTTCTGTGTTCAGTGGACTACCATCAATGTGGTAATTCAAGGGAACCAGGTTTTTCCCAAAGGGAATGAAGACACATTTTTTGGCGTTGAGCTTAAGGCCATGCTTATGACACCAGTCATTTGTCTCAATGAGGCCTTTCTGTAGGATGCCAGCATCACTTGGGGAGTTAATAATAGCTCCCAAATTGCAATCATCTGTGAACTTCGTCAGCCAGAGTTCCTTCATGTTGGCTTGGACTTCAGAGAAGTAGATACCAAAAGGGAGAAGACCCAGGACTGAACCCTGTGGGACTCCACTCATGACTGGTTGGCAGTCTGACTTGGAGTCAGCTACTTTCATACTGTGGGTTCTATCTGTGAGCCAGTTTGCAACCCACCTAGTGATATAGGGGTTGATGCCTAGCTTAGTAAGTTTTTCTATGATTCCTGAGTGGGGAATAATATCAAAGGCCTTTACCAGATCAAGGTAGGCTGTATGAACTACCTTACCTTCATCCACATATGTATACATCTATATATGTATATATATACATATATTTATATATATATATATATATATATATATATATATATATATATATATATATATACATATATATACATGTATATATATATATATATATATATATATATATATATATATATATATGAGAACGCAACTAATACATATATGACCAAAGGTAAGGGGGCCCACATTAAGTATCTCTTGTAATTATTAATATCTTCCCCTCCTCCAGAATCAAACAGATCTGCCTTGTAACACAATACCAACACTTGCAAGTCTCAAACCCAGGACCCTACACAACTTAGCCACAAGAAGTTAACAGTAATTCATCTCACCTGTACGATGTCAGGATGGTATCAATAAGATATGCAGAACAGTCTGTCTACCATAGGGAATGTACAATGTGGAAGCAGTAAACATTCCAATGATACATACACACACACACACACACACACACACACACACACACACACACACACACACATATATATATATATATATATATATATATATATATATATATATATATATATATATATATATATATATATATATATACACACATATACACACACAGATATATATATTACTATGTATAGATATGTATAGGAAGATACATATTTAGAGGGTGCACAGAATATTGAACAGCTAGTATTCCTATAGTTGCCATCTTTTAAAATGGACAGTGTTTGATTCCCTCATATAAAAGTCAATTATTGCATGAAACATATACCCACAGAGAAATCAAAGGATATGACACCATACACAGGTTTGCATACATAAGAATTGTTTATTTGTGTACTATTTCAGTTGTATATGCCTTTTCATATAGCTGCTAGTTGTTTGAAATACATACTAACTGAGTAATGCAACTCTCAAGCAAAACATTTTATACAGTTATCTGAAAGCATAACATATGCTGCTGTCCAGACCAAGGCCTTTAAGTAGTACAACAGTGGCCCAGAAGATAAGAATCAATCAACAGTAAGTAATGCAGATGTAGTTCAGCAGCCTCCAATTACACTCTGTACTCAAGCCCTAGGGGGAAAAGAATTATGTTGTCACAATGAAGATGTATCTGTTACATAACAATGCTTAGCTTAAAACATCATTATCACACTGACAAACAGAACTGTCTGTAAGACAGTAAGCACTAGCCCACCAATGTTCCCAAGGTGAAATGTATGAAAATGTACAGCCATATACCTTAAGGTGTCTTACTACTGATATCCCTCACTTGTTGTAACAACCTAAGTTATATATGGTGCGTAACCATCCCTCATAGAATGACTTACAGGAGAATATAACAGTGTTACATACACTGACCTCTGGACTGTACAAGGACACACATGTTTTGTCCAGCTGTAGCCCACATATATATGGACCTTACCCCACAATATGTGTGGGGATCCACAACATCTCTGGAATGATGGCAGGAATGCCAGTACAACATAATGATAGGCCACTACTTAACAACCTCTTACTGCATGACATATGGACAAAGCCTGGTATATAGGTGAAGGACAGGTGCTGGAACACAGGGCCATATTTGCAATATTGTTGTTATACACCGAGAAAGTTGCTGGTGTTACAGGATTGGTTGCAGCATACCCATATTCAGGAATAGGAAGTCAGAAACACAAATGGATGTAGACATTAACTGATAGGACTCAACAGAATGGCAGTGATATACTTGAGACAAGACCTGTGTGGTGGACAGACAAATCATAACAGCCAATCCTTTGGTCATCATGTGGATAGGCCCACAGTTGAGACCTATGCAGACAGACTGCATTCCATGCTAAACTAGTATGTACACGCAAACCTTGTAAAACTAGTGGTATACAATGCATATAACAACACTACTCACACTGTCTGTAGGTCTGGAACCTTATACAAATATGTAGTTGGCCTGTGTCTGCAAGTCCTGTTGTAAGAGGTATTGCTACCTGCTGTCTGTAATACTGCTGCCAACACAAGGAAAGGATGTCCTCCATACAGGAAAGGTAAAGGGACAACGCCCACATGATTTAGTAATTTATAGTAGTGGGTTGCCATGACAGTGGTATTGGAAGTACTACACAGCTGGCTGCATACAGGTAGCAAGTGGTGGACACTGACTGGTGCAGAGGCCATCACCTGATCATATGCATCACCTACAAAATCCATGCTGCAATATGTTCAAAGCAGCTCAATCCCTGTCGTGGAGAGAGACAGAGAGAGAGAGAAAGAGAGAGAGAAAACAAACAAACAAACAGTAAATAAAACGTTCAACAAGTGAACCTACAAATATCCCAAGTTAACTAAGGGGACACATCAAACTGTATCCAGAAGAGACGACAATCCTACAACAAGTATGTGAAACATATATGCATGTAATTGAATGTAGTACTTGGTCTATAATAATGGAATAGATGATGTGGAATGATTTATATGTGCCATCAGGAGTTGTTGTAATGATGTCCTGCTGAACAACTAGTATGGACAATAGTGTCTGTCCCTGTGGGCAGTGGGCCATACCTATCAACTGTGCAGATCAGCACTGAATGACAAGAGGTATGCCATCATAGTGTGTGTTCTGTACCGCAATACATGTATATTAGTGTGGCAAATGACTGGTGGTGGAAATAATGTCGTTATGATAGACACATGAGTTTTAGAGCCTACCAATTGCAGGACAGTCATGTTAACATGTAATGTACCATGCACAAATGCCATAGGTGTGTAATAGGCTTACCTGCAATCTGTCCCTATATATAACCCCCTAATGTTAGGCTTTGTCCACATGTGACACCTGTCTGTGTTGTAGCAAGGCAGAAGAGTTCAGCTGTGAAGGAAGGAGAGTTAGAGAGTGTGGACCTGATGTTTGAATCCATCCCATATATATATATATATATATATATATATATATATATATATATATGAATGTCTACAGATATACAGACACACACACACACACACACACACACACACACACACACACACACACACACACACACACACACACACACATATATATATATATATATATATACACACACACACACACACACACACACACACACACACACACACATATATATACACACACACACACACACACACATATATATATATATATATATATATATATATATATATATATATATACGTGTATGTCTATATATCTACAAACACACACACACACACACACACACATATATATATATATATATATATATATATATATATATATATATATATATATTTATATTTATAAATACATGTCCCCTACTGTTGAATGGCAGTGCTGCACGATATGTGTGAGAGAACATCACACCTGTCAGTACACACACACACACACACACACACACACACACACACATATATATATATATATATATATATATATATATATATATATATAGCAATTAGTGGGTGCAAAATGGACAGTTATGCCTGGTGTGAAATTCATGTTGGGAATACATTGTCCTTGTTTGTGAAGGTGGGATTGGTATTTTGGGAAAGGATATTAGGTATATTTTGGGAGGTAGGGTGGGGTGGAAGACAGACAAGACAGCATACAGAGGCGGTATATGATAAAGGTGGTGGGTAAACACCTTGGATGGGGAGTGTTGTTTGGAATGTGGAAGCCCATGAGCCCCCCATATGGAAACAATGGGACCAAGGTCCCCACCCATGGGCAGTCACAACAGCATCTTCACGGCCCTGAAAGTGCCTGGGCTGGGGACTGAGCAGGAGGAGCATGTGGACCCTGTGAATGTGTATTGAGAGCCTCAAGGTGGTGTAGCACATTCCCCAAGTCTCTGAGTAGCTCCCTATGCACCAGACCCTAGACCTGACTTCGTGTGGCAGGACCCTGTCTGTGTGTGCTCCCGAGGGGGATAAACACCATCCCTTGAGGTTGTTCCACCTGAAAGTAGTACAGGACCAGTAGATGATGAGGTCACAGGGTGGGTCCCAGATGTGATCTGGCCTGATAACATGGCCAGATGAGGTGGGGGAGGTGGTTCTGCTGGCAACTGTCTTCCCAAACATGCTATTGTGACACTGTTATAGAGCATATGTGGGTAGTAATAGTCCACACATTCCAGGATTATGTCTAACAGCATGCATAAATATCCCCATTAACACAAAACAACAGATGTGCAGCAGCCACATAGCAAACAGAACACATGCATATATGGAACCATAGTGGCCCTTACAATGGCATGCAGGTGACATTGTTCATAACAGGCCACTAATGATAGTGTTTTAACATGGAACATGACTACAAACACATTGCACAAATTGTTGTACAATACGGTATATGTCCCAACATTCACTCTTCATGAGTATGGACCTTCCAGCAAGTACAGGTCCTCAATGTCACATGAAGAAATGGTCTGATCTCCAAGATTTTTGGCCATCAATTGTGCCCACTTACCTGCAACAGAGGCAGCCATGGCCTGCACACATCTTACAAGCCATGGAATGGATCCCATACCCAACAGGTAGCAACCAGGAGTTGGACATGTAGCCTTACCTCACCATTGCATATACCAAGTCAAAAGTTCAGACAGTCGTGTATGTGGAGAGGATGTATGAGACAGGATCACTTTAGAAAATAAACAGATGGCCATCCAAGACAGATGATGACAAATGTTGCAAACTGCTCATGCAGGCTGCCTAGTAACTTGCCACAACACTGAGGGAGTTGCAGAATGTCTAGCAAGTACTGGCTGTGCAGTACCTGTGTCAGCAATTGCCTGAACTCTGCATAAGTGTGGGCCATGGGTTAGGGTAATCAGATGGGACAGCTGTACCACAGGAAACATCAGCCAGAACTCTCTACAGGTAGCGTATGCATAGTCCCCCAGTAATGTGTACTGGTTTACCAAGACCAAGTTGTAAATCTACAATCTACAGACAGTATCAATTAAGATACATGTGCTGCACAACCAACACCTCACCCCACCTCAAGCCCACCATCCCCATCTGTACCTTGCTGGTGCCAGTTTACATGTGTATGTTTGCCATTCATTAGCAGGGACTAGGCCAGTGCACATGATGTTCAGAGTTTGGGACACTGCAAAATGACACACATGTGTAGGCCATAGTTGTCAAGCATCTGCAAAAAGGCTGAGGATGGGCAGGGGTTGCCATCCTGAAACACAACAGTGCACTGAAGCAGAGATCCAAAGCTCACTAAGAATGGCTATATCTGCACACAGTAAAGGTCATTAATTGTGGCAGACATAACCCTGATTCCACAGCAATAGTGACAGCACTGTGTGACCTCCAAGGGCTGTGCACATGAGTTGACCTTGCAGTCATGCAGAGTTGGGGGACATTTGTAGGGCAGAGTGACCAAATACTGGCAAACGCAGATGGCCCATGCTAGTATACCCCTTCCAGGAATAGTGACTGATGTAGTACACATAACAGTTGGTGCAACAAACTATCATGATAAGGGTGTGCACACATATGCACCCTCAAATTGTATGCATCTCAATCAGCAGCTGCACAACTAACACATTTGTTTGATACTGCATTTGATTGCACAGGTGGTATGTCACATATCAGGTTAGTGTAATGTTAACATATGCAGTAATGTGGCCCCATTGCATATCAGGGAAGAGGGTGCCATATCAATAAGGGTGTGTACACTTCCCATAGCCACAGTAAGGCTTGATGGTTGTCAGTGTAGTTGTATTTTATGGGCCATACATGCACCGATGATGTAAATCAGACATCAGGCATTCACAAATAACATATGTTCACATATCATCCCAGGTATGGATCGGACAAACACACAGGGGCTGTGAGCATCAGAGCAAACATAACTGACACACATATACACATTCAGCAATGGTGTTATGGTGCACAATACATGCCAGGGTGCCAAACAGGTGCACAGCAATACTGTGTACATGGGTGCAGTGTGTTCCAGGGGAAGGGGCTTCACCTACTAACACAACCCATGCATCACAGAGATGTATAATGTTGGTAACGGGGATAGACTATAGCTGCACTGCATGCTGTTGAGTGCCATATGTCATGCGTGCTGACAGATGGGTAATGAGAGGTCGGTGTGAAATATCTTTGTGCAACCTCACCTGTAAGTGTGTGTGTGTGTGGGGGGGGGTTCTGTACGTGCTATCTGGTGGAGTGCAAGGGAGTTGATGTATGTAGAATGCATGTGTGTGTGTGTGTGTGTGTGTGTGTGTGTGTGTGTGTGTGTGTGTGTGTGTGTTGTGTGTCTGCCCATGTATGCACATGAGTGAATGTGGGGTTGTTTATACCTCTCAACTTCCCTTAGAAATCATGCAGAAGATGGACATGGACAGACACATTAGACACCAGGAATACTTTTCTGAAATGTAATCACAGGACAGCTGATATTATAATAAAATCTGCAGCATGAAAGATGCATTGGGAGGGAAAACTAGACACCAGGGATACTTTTTTAATTGCAATCAGCAGAAAGGTGAAAGAATACCCACGTATGCAGTACTAAAGATGCATTGGGGAATTACTAGACAACACCAGAGAGTGTTTCCAAATATTACTGTAGTCCACATAAAAAGTTAATAGACCAATAGATCTTGCATCTACTGAGCAATAGTTAAGTATGAAACTCCAGTGCGTGACATTATTGACTGACTGTAGTAGCCCATATCATATGTGGGCCATGCTCAAGACGTCTGGACAAAACCAGGATGAACAGTTGATGACATCAGGGAGTCTTTGAAAAAATTACTCCAATCAAGTTAAAAGAGTTAATGGAGTAACAGGTCATGTTTTGTGATCACTTTTCTGAGCAATTAGAAGAATGATACGTTAATGATTGGTATTATTGACTGTAATTATTCAAGACTGATGCAGGATGGGGCAATAAGAGAAAAACTAGGGACAGTCTGTAAACTCATGGACAGCTAACTAGTATGGGGGAATGTCAGGGTGTGTGTGTTTGTGTGTGTGTGTGTGTGTGTGTGTGTGTGTGTGTGTGTGTGTGTGTGTGTGTGTGTGTGTGTGTGTGTGTATGCATGTGTGTGTGTGTGTGTGTGTGTGTGTGTGTGTGTGTGTGTGTGTGTGTGTGTGTGTGTGTGTGTGTGTGTGTGTGTGTGTGTACTGTTAAGCAATGACATACAGGTCTTAAAGTGCGTTTCTTGTTTTCACCTCACAGGTAGCAAGGGGGGGGGGGTCAGGGTCCCTCCTGCAGGCAATCTGATGTTGGTGTTCATACAGACACTGAAAATGATGATAGGTATGTTGAGGCACAGATGGGGTTGTCAGGGGCTGAAGCTGTGCCATCGTTTGACATCCCACTGTTATTCACCCCCATCCCTGCACACAGTCACATTGCCTATACATACCCCATCACCAGTGTCCATAGCTGAGGGACAGTTGGCATTTGGTGGCATGGGACAGGACAGTGTGGTATCTATGGCATGTGTGTCTGGACACAGCAGCCATAGCCAGATGTCCGGCTGGGTACCACATAGGCAGATGTACAGGGGTGCTCATTGGAAGGCTGCTGGTCATTATACCCCTGGCAGAAGTGCTACATCTGGTGCCACCAGACGCATGTTTCAGGTCATCATGGAGGCACAGGTATGTATGGAACAGTACACCAGACAGGCTCTGAGGCTGCAGAGGGTTACTCATTCAGCTGTTACTGACATCTGTGATCTTGCAGGTGCCCTCCGTTATTTTTCAGAGGTCATGGATAGACAGTTGGGTGAGATGATGTGAATCCTCGACTGTGGAATGTCTATGCTCGAGCATATGTTGGGACTGGTGTGACAGCCAGGAGGACATAGGCCAGCAATACCAACAGCTGGAGGTTAATATGGATGTGCCAGAACACAGAGCCACTCCCGTAGTGGCAGTACCAGCCCCAGCACTGCAGGGGGGCACTGTCCACATCACACCACAGCAGGCCACATGCACATGGCCCTGGCTGGTCCCAAGAGGGACCCAGATCCAGAGGGCATATGTCACCATCAGTGGTGAGTACCATATTGTTGCTTGTACCTGGTGGTGCCCATGGAATCCCTAGCAGGCACAGTTCTCATGTCCATGCCCGGAGACGGTGAACTGCACACCTTGCCAGGTATGGTCTGCAGCTGTCCAACAAACCCCTGTATAGGGCAGGCACATGGCAGAACTGTGTGCATGCATACACATACAGAATACCAACACAGCTAGGGCAACCCCATACCTTCACACACCACATCACAACAGTCCATTTAATAATTAAACCCCCTCACTCCCACATATGGTGTCAAACATATGGTTCAGTCTAGGTCTCTGGCAAACCAACAACACACCCTGTGCATATGATGATACATCTGCCACATCCCTGTCATACATAGGGACAGGCTAATATGGTTCTGATGCACAGGGTGACTGTACTACGGTGTACCAATGTAATACTGTGTAACATGTTGTCAGCAGTAAAGTTTAATGCTTACATGTCAGGAAGTGTAGCTGTCCAGCCATGATGCATTTTAGCTGTTATTAACACTGAGTGATTGTGGTCTCCATAATGTATTCCGTTTGTATTATAGGTGTCCATGTGTCAGCAAGATGATGGTCTGTTGTTGTCTCCTACAAGGGGTATGGCACTGTGGTGACACCTTGGCTGTGCCATATCCACGGTACTGGTGAACACATGTCACAGGTCTGTATAACAGTTACTGCATGTGCCACATGGCTGATAGGTCTGGGGGTGGTGTATACAGGTGAGTGCATGGTGGCTGCTATTAGCAGCCCTTCTACAGTGGACAATGGTAGGTGTACTGGGTGGTACACACCACATGTTTGTGTATAACACACATAGAGGCTTTGGTGTTGATGCAATACACACAGAATACTGTACACATGGATGTATGTACCTGTGCAAGGAACACATTGTAGCCTATGTAATTCCACCAAGCCAGAATAGGCACAACAACTCACTGGGAAATAAGCAGTCTGCTAGTTTAATGTCATTCACGATGGCACTGGCAGGGTATATGTCCCCTTCCCCAATGTAGTGCAATCCTGTACTCGGCACAACATATGTGTGCTGGTGTGGGTGGCACAGCCCTACCCTTTGGAGGGTGTGAGGCACGACAGAACTGCACATAGTGTGATAGAAAACTACTTAACCTGTTAAAATGAACTGTACAGTATTACAGCTAGCTACATGGGTGGATACACTCAACAGTAACTGCAATGATGGCGGCTGTGTCCACAAGAGCCACACCCAACTATATATACTAACCCCAGTATCGCTGCACACCTATACAGTTGGGAAGAGGACATTTACACATCTACCACTAGTTGTGATGGAATGTATTTCCACAGGATGATGCCTGTGAAATGTTAGCATTTGCCAGGCAGGTCTCAGACAGATGACCTCCTGGGATATGTATATTCTGCAAATGGAAGTAGATTCCTTCACATACACACACACACACTCTTACTTGGCAACACTCGCACTAGAACCCCTACCAAGGTATGTAGTGCTACTGATGTGTGTGGCCTTAATTGCACAAACCACACAGCTTTTAGGTTGAGGTGTGTTCCAGGCTACATGTTAAGTGAAGAACATCCCCAGGTCTGTACAGTATGGTAATGGGGGATGTACTGATTGTTTATGGACAATACATAGTGTGACATACTGTCATATACACATTGACAAACACATAACAGTCATACACACAACTGAGAGACCTGGGCTTATCATTGCTAATTACCTTGTCAGTGTGTCCATTCTGTTACAGATAAGTCCACACAACACATGAATAACTGGGCTGGATAGTGTTATCCGTTACCTGTATGGTTGATAGTGACAGTGGTCCCCATACAGTGGAACATGGGACATGTACTGGGGGTACCATGGTGTAAAGACAGTATACCCAGCACCCACACCCGACAGTGGATATTGTATGCACTGAAACCCATGATAATACTCTGACATACCCACCATCACACAATGACCAGGACTGCAATACAACCCTTGTCTATCCCAAGAGTGCTACTACAGGGATATGCATGTAATGCACATGCCACAGGGATAGCAGGGTGATGCATTGTTATGGCTCTCCTATGGTCAGCAACATCACTATCCCTAATACTGTGCGGCAAGGCATATTGTATTAGGAGAATGTGACTTCAGAATGCTGTATGCTACAAATATACACACATGCACACATACACACACTTGCCAGATCTCAGAGGGTATCCCATGCCTATCAACCCATTTATACAACAGTGTTGTGCTGGTACTGCAAGCCCCAGGTAGCCCTTAGGGTGAAGAGTGTAACAAGGTCCATGTAATGTCCGGTACAGCAGCAGCAACATCTAACTATGGCAATGGGTGGTGCGGTTGGTGTGAAAGGCCACAGGATATTAATAACTACAGGTCTACAAACACACATACACATTTTTCAGTACTGTGGTCCATCGGTGCAGGTGTTCATAGGTGTGTACCAGGCTATTGTCCTTGGAGAGATGGGAAATGTAGGAGATGTGTGTACAGTGGTATCATGCCACCTGTCATGTGCCAGTAGGCCATCTATCAACAGATACCATAGAGGTGATCCTCAGGGTGAGAGTTACATGCAACATCCAATCATCTGGTTGTCTCTTGCAGAGGGCCAGTGAGGTGCTCCAGTTGACATGTATGCAACATGTATTACATAAAATGGTCAGTGTCTTTCTTTGAGACCTGTACCCAAGCATGTTGGCTGTGGTAATGTAGTTGAGGTATCCATGGCATGTGGTGCGTACAAGGTGTGGATTCCTAGCTGTGACATTCATAACACAGCTGGGCAGACATGTCAGTGTCACTCAAGCATAGATTTCCTGTATGCAGCCAAGATAGACTCCCAGCATATGCACATCTGTACAGAGGACAGACATCAGCTAGCCAACTGGTTATGCAGTAGGATGACTGTGTTAACAGATGCCTGACACTGATAGGTATGCCATTACTACATGACAGCAGCCCTCAATGACATGTCCTATACACACAGTAGTCTACAGTTAATATCTACATGTCAGATCAATATCCAGTAGCAAATAGTTAATGACACACAGCTCACACACCAAGAACACGATAGCCAGGACTCAGAGTCCATCTTTGCTTGTAGGGGTGTTTGATACCAGAACTAAAATCTGCAATCTACTCTTACTTGTGAATGCAATGTCAACAGTAGTAATGTAATGATACACTACATGTCAGTATGACTGCATATAACTTAGGATACTACCCATGTATGAAACACATTTAAATAGAAAAGAGTGTTCGTAGGCTCATAGGTTCATAGGTAGGTATTAGGCCATCAGCCCAAGTGCCTAAGTAAGCCTCGGCAACAAGATTCCCTGGCATACGCCCCTCAAGAAAGTTAATTTTCTGTGCCCCTGTCGAGCAGAGCCACAGAAGTGATCCCCTGGGTGTATTTCCTATTTCCCATACACTTTCTTGAAGAGTGCTAATGAGGAACTTTGCTTGACATAGATGGGTAGCTTGTTCCCGAGTATAGGAAGTCTCTGGGACAGGAATCAATCCCTCCAGCATGTCCTGTTTATTGTGGTGACAAGGTTTAGGTCCCTAGAGCACGTAGCTCAGAGGTATTGGGATTTCTTTAGGTGTTGCATGTCCAACAGCTCTTGGTTTAACATTCCTTTATATGTTAGGCAGAGATCTCCTCTGAGTAGGCAATATGCTACAGGGTAAAGCTGGAGTTTTTTGAAATGGTCAGTGTAGGGCATTTGTTTGAGGCCAGTAATCCCCTTTGTGAGGTACTTCTGTGGCCTTTCCAGCTGCTGCAGATGTCTTGTGAGGTACATTCCAAAAGGGGCGGTGTACTCTATAATGGGTCTAATAAGTGCCGAGTAGAGGGTAACAATGACCTCTTTTTTCCTGGATGAGAACCCTTTTGTGATGAGGTGTGCCACATAGAAGGAATTCCTGACTACCGTGGTGATGTAATTATCAAAGAGAGACTACTGTCCACCTATGTCCCAAGGTCTCTTATCACACATCCGGCATTAAGTAGACTGCCATTTATGTAGTAGTTCATGGGTACAGAGTTTTTACCAAAGGGGATGACAATGCACTTTTTGGCATTGAGCTTGAGGCCATGTCTCTGACACCAGGCATCTGTCTCAGTGAGGCCCTTCTGTAGGATGTCCACATCATTTGGGACTCGACTATGGCTCCTAGTTTGCAGTCATCTGTGAACTTCATTAGCCAGAGGTCTTCTGTGTTAGCCTGTACTTCAGATAAGTAGATAGCAAATAGGAGAGGTCCCAGGACTGAACCCTATGGTACTCCACTTGTCACTGGTATGAAGTCATATTTGGAGTCTGCAACTTTTACAGTGTGGGTTCTGTCAGTGAGCCAGTTGGCAACCCATCTTGTGATGTAGGGATTTATGCCTAGTTTAGTGAGTTAACTATAATTCCAGAATGGGGCATGGTGTTGAAAGCCTTGGCAAGGTCAAGATCGGCTGTGTGAACCACCTTACCCTCGTCTACGGCTTTGGTGACTGCCTCAAAGAAGTCGATCAGGTTCAGAAGGCATGATCTGCCTTTCACAAACCCGAACTGGGTGGGGTCCAGAGTTTGGAGATTACCAATGTCTTTGTTTATGAGTTCCATGATGATACATTCTATGGCCTTGCAGACCATGCCCATCAGGCTAATAGGGTG